>NC_041395.2:314289368-314589368 GCF_900747795.2 Erpetoichthys calabaricus
TAACAAGCCATTTAAAGTGCACATTACAAAGTTGTCCAAGTCATGTTTCTTGCATCTTAAAAATGTTGGGAAATTAAGGCACTTTCTAAATAAACAGGATTCTGAGAAATTAATTCATGCATTTATTTCTAGTAAGATTGACTACTGCAATGCGGTTTTTCTGGATGTTCAAACTGTTCTTTATACAGCCTCCAGTTAATCCAAAATGCTGCTGCAAGAATTATTACAAGACCAAGAAAATACAAACACATAACTCCAGTTCTTAAATCCGTACACTGGCTCCTGGTTAAGTTTAGGGCCAATTTCAAAATCCTCCATTTAACATATAAAGCATTAAATGGTCGAGGTCCGGCTTAATTGTCTGAACTCATCATGACTTACAAACCAGAGTGCACATTAAGATCTCAAGATGCCGGTCTACTTACGATTCCAAGGATTAATAAAATAACAATGGGAGGTCAAGCTTTTAGTTACAGGGCCCCTAAACTGTGGAATGGTCTGCCTGCTGCTATAAAAGATGCCCCTTCAGTCTCAGCTTTTAAATCCTGGCTGAGAACTCACAACTTCAGTTTAGCATATCCTGACTAGAGCTGCTGATTAACTATACAGACTGCATCTCTGTTGTTAGTCATTAGCACTAAACTATAGGTAATATGATAGTTATAATTTGTTACTAACCCTCACCTATTCTGTTTCTCTTCTCAGTACTAAAATGTGCCACGGCCCACCTGCCAAGTTGTTTTGCCTGCCTAAGATAAAGTCATCTCTGATGGAGGATCACAGGAATCGTCAGGAAAAAGGGTCCTTTCATCGGATTGGATGGCCCAGGACTGTTTCGCTGTGGAATGGCCAAATGGGGGAGGCAGCTTGATGGCTGAGGCCTCCAGCACTCTAAACAAATCCAAATCATATTATGTGATATCATCTACTTATAAATTCTGCTACGTACTTGTAAAATTTGTATTTTTATACTGTATCGATGATTTGTTCTGTTCTGTGTATTGTATTGTATTAACCCCCTTTCTTGTTGACATCCACTGCATGCCCAACCTACCTGGAAAGGGGTCTCTTTTTGAACTGCCTTTCCCAAGGTGTCTTCCATTTTTTCCCAACAAGGGTTTTTTGGGAGTTTTTTTGTTTTGTCTTCTTAGAGAGTCAAGGCTGGGTGGCTGTCAAGACGCAGGGCCTGTTAAAGCCCATTGAGGAACTTCTTGTGTGATTTTGGGCTATACAAAAATAAATTGTATTGTATTTTATTGTATTGGCTAAATGCTTCAGGATATTAAAATGCAAAATAATGCAAGCTTTCAATTAATAAAGACCCTTTCACTTTTTCAATATTAGCAATGTCTGTAATACTACAGCATTAACAACTAATAAGGAATGACTCACAGATTATGCAAAAACAAGAATGCGTTAAAAATCACTTTTATTGTTCAGTCCCTTTTTGATAGGCTCCAGTGTACTTGTGTTGACTTAGGCGATCACAAGCAAATATATGACAGTGTCAAAAACAAGGCTTCCAAACTGAGCAATTTGCTTTACTGTCACGTTTCGGCAGCTAAGGGCACAAGCCTTCATGCATCTTCTTTTCCCACTAATGGAGTGCAAATTAATCCACTAGGATTTAAACACAAACACTTGGAAGAGCAGAAAACATGACGGGAGCAGGCTTTCTTAGCCTGCTTTTCCAGTCTAGCATTAAAACCTGTATAACGTAGGCATCAGTGGGAAACACTGAAAGATAAGACAGCTGCTCTAGTGTAAAATGTGGCACTGCCAGATCTTCATGCGGAAAACTAAAAAGAAATGTTATTTATTTATGGGGTATGTTTTTATTTTTTGAAACATCAGCATTTACTTTAATGTTTTTGTCAGTTTGATAAGCCTCATGCAGTTTCAGCTGCTACTGTCACTTTTCTTGCTTTCCTGTGTAAGAACCTGTTTTAATTTAACGTTTATCAACACAGTTCATGAGACATGGGCTATAAAGGCAGCACAGATGTTAGATATGGCAGAAAAGAGAATGTTAACTTGAATGTATAGAGCTACAAGAACAGACAAAATAAGACATGAGATATTCAGAGATACTGCAAAATTAGGACAGATGTCTAAGAAAGTACAGGAAAATAGGTTGAAGTGGAATGGACATGTGATGAGGAGAGACAATGAATATGTGGGCAAAAGAGTGATAGGAATGGAAGTACAGGGGAAGAGAAAGTGAGGGAGGCCAAAGTAGAGGTGGCTGGATGAATGAGGTGCAGGACCAAGCTGTATGGAGAAGGTTGATCAAACACATTGACCCCACTTAGAAATTTGAAAAAATGAAGAAGAAGAGAAAGAAAATATATGCAGGATGTTAACAGTCAGGTGCGTTCAAGGACTGTGCAACCATTGTAGCCCTCAATGGGCTGAGATTAGCAAGTTGATTCTAGAACTTTCTCAATCCATTTCAGGATTGTGTGGGTCAGGGGCTATCCCACTGGGACTTGGCAATAGGCTAAAAACAGGCATAGGCAGAACTCTAATCCATCATAGGAACCATTCTCACTGACACATACACCATATTCACACACATTGACAATATGAAAGTGCCCATTAACATAAGCCAAATAAATAAATAAATAAAATCCTTTTGTAATTCGTTCTGTGCCGAAGCATGTCTGGCCATAGTCATTTTCATGAAATGGGACACTGTTTATGGAACACATATTACAGAAAAACAAAAGTCAGTGGCAAACTTTATTACAGTGAGTGACCTTTATGGACATCAAGTGAATGTGGCACTCTGATGGTAGATTATAGGGGATCAAACTAATTTTGTATCTCATTATTGTTTGGCTGCTAATTAAGGAAAAAGAAACAATTAAGGGGGTTGAGTCTTCAAGAGCAATATCAATTAAAATTAATTCAAAAGAAGTTAATTAGCAGGAAAAACAGGTCACTGATAAGAAGAGGGTTAAAATGAAATCCTACAGCCACTGCAGCCTTCCAGGTCCCCTGCAATACGGTATAGTCTTTTATCCCACGTAAGTTAATATGAAATAGAACTTTCTAAGCTATATCTGTAAAACTGATTGTTAATTAAGCCAGTTAGGAAATAGTCTTATTGCTAGCATGGACTTTAGAAAGGTTTGCAGATAGCAGATTGGCATACAGTTTTCTGACCATTTGATATGAGCATTTGAAAGTACGACTGTAGGACGAAACTTAGAAAAATTTCCAACAAGATAAGTAAGCGTTAAAGAGAACCATTCTTTAATATCGATCTTTTCTCTCTTTTTTTGTGTGAATTGTTTTGCTTTGAAATTTTACTAAAACGTTTAAAACAAAGAAGTTTGGTCTTTGGAATTATTTGAAAACGTGTCACATTAGTGCCAGAACTGTCCTATGAAGCAAACTAAAAGCTGCAGAGTTTTGGTAATTTGGGGCAAACGCAGCTTCAGCTCTGTGCACAAAGGTTTACACGCCACAGGGTACCACATTCATATCAAGACAACCTTTTGTTTTCTGTGCTTGCACTTTAAAGTTTTATGGTGAGGAAAATAATTTAACTCATCCATTACAACTTAAAGCATTTGTAGGAGAGACATGCTGGTGCACTGCTTGTCTTCTGTTTGCATTCAAGCTGCTGTGAAGACTTGCGGATGCAGAGGTTACCTGTGCACACCCATCTCAGCTTGCCAATTGAGGATTGCTGTGACACGCTTGTAAAAGTAAACAGTGACGGCCACTTCCTACCCATGCACGCAGTCCACACTTTCGAAAGTGATAAAGAGGAAAATATTCAAAATATACAAGTTGCTGTAACTACTTTCAAGGTAAAATTGAGACAGCAAACCAAATTGTAGTTTTAATCCCAAAGAATGTTTCTGTATTTTAAGATAAAGAAGCTTGCAAATGTGGCTGGACTTTATAATAGAAGAATTCTGAAATATTAAAATTGTGTACAGCACAATCTGTACAAGCTTAAAACTGAACTATCTTGACAAGTTTCCGTGAAGAATTAGTGTATCACATTTCTACAAAATTGGTCCATTGAGTTGTTGGAGCGGAGTTGTTTCATGTGGACACACATACAAACATGAGCTATTGCAATAGGTGCTTTATGCATTATTCGTGAACACACCTAAAAACCAACCCTTGAAAATTTGTACCCATAATCACAGTGACCACCACACCAAAATCAAATTTAGACAGGAAAAGGAACTGAAAAGCATGAAATAAAGCTATGTACTTTTACTCACTATTATACCCTTTGCCATTTCATGTCAACAAATTAACAGTGTGCTTTTTCAATCTTATAAGCCTTATGCTATTATCACATCAAGGCATCTGTGCGCGTGCACTCAACCTCACTTGCACACTCACACTGCAAACAACAGAACCGTTGAGCAACCCATCCCTATTCACACCTTCTTTGGCAGAACCTCCAGGACATCCACCATGTTGTACTCACAGATACGACTCAGGACACCATTTTGTTTTCCACTAGGACAAAGTCGTGAGGTGTTCAATATCAACCCCAGTTTGAGGGCCGTTCAAAATGAGACACATGAAACCACAATCACTTCTGAGAGACACTGAATCCACCCACATGACACCTGAACCTTCCCACATGAACCCAGGGAAGAAACTCAAAATTTGCCCTGGTGTATTCAAGAGAAAGCTGTCATCCATTATACACCTACAGTATTACTGTGAATCTTGCGTAAAGAGAAAAACTTTAAAAGGCACGACTAGTGTTTCTTCACAGGGATAAGAGCCAAGAGCCATTGGTTATTATAATTATTATTTGGCCGACACCTTTATCCAAAATGACTTACAAAGCAAGTTATAATACATACAAAAAGTGCAAACATCAAAGCAACAGTGAACACGATAAAAAAACAAGCACAAAGGAGATGATCTACTTCACAATTACACCCAGAACTAGACTTAAGAAAAAATCAGCATCCTAAGCTCTTTGTCAGTACAGCAGCAGCAATCCTGTAGGAGAGAACTAAGCAGTTCCAAAATATTTAACATAAAGGTGTGTTTTCAAAAGATGCCTAAACAAGTAAACTGGGTGCAATACAAATAGATAAAGGGAGATCACTGCACAGCTTTCGAGTACGAACGGAGAAGCATTGTTCAGTCTTGGCACATTTGGCAAACAGAGGAACAGTCAGCAGACAGGCAAAGGCAGAATGGAGACTTCTTGAAGGATGTATGGAGAGACCAAGGATTCGAGAAATTGAGGAGCAAATCCAATCAGAGAACTGTAGGTCAAGACAGGAGTTTTGAACTGGACCATTTAAGTAACAGGTGTACCGACCAAAAAAAGAGAAGTAGTAGGAGTGAGAAGGGAAATACAGTCAAGCTGAAAACTCAAATAACCCAGTGGAAGAGTGAAATATTGGAAAGAATTACCAATGGAAGCATACTGTGGGATACCATAGGTGAGAATGTACAGATTTGTAACAAAAAGAACCTGAAACTGGTTGTTTAGCTGAATGACTGAATAATATGAAGTGAACAGCACACAAATCTGGGATCCTAGGCTGGATTTGTGTTCTTGGTTAATTGGTCCAGCATGACCGATAGTGGCTGTTAGCTTGGATGCAAAGTTCATAAATAGTTTTTGCTTTATGCCTGATGTTACCAAGATACAGAGCTGCCATGGCCCTGTATTACAAATCAAAAAACAAGGATTCATGAATAAGTCGATGGATGGGTGTCTTTAATGTGTTAAAATGTTTGGTTACTCTTTAAAAATTAGGCATAGTGGTGGAGAAAAACAGTACCCTTCATCATTTTTAACCCACCTTTTTCTGATTGCAGTGCTTAATGTGATGCCAAACTGCTAGTGTTCTTTATAAACTGACTACGAAACAGAATGAAACAATTCGATCAAAGATTACAAATATGTCTTCCTCTTGCAGCAATTACTCTTTTGCTTACAGACTGAAAAGTAAACATAAATATATTTACTCCATTGAGACACAGAACAAGCATGTGATTACACTGGAGGCGGTTTAATGACACAACATTTTAGATCTTATTCCATTTTAATATGTTAAATATTGTGTTTCTCATGTTAACAGGTTGTGTGCCTGGTATTGGATTATTTTGATATCCTTGTCTGCACATTCACATCTAAATCCTTACAGTTGCATGAAGCAGAAAGGTAGCTGATATGCTTCACACCAGAGATCCAGCTATTCGTTCTTTTATTACCGTTAATTTGGCATAATTTACATGTAGTGCTGCTCATACTGTATTCCAGACGTGTACAAATTAGGTGAGAGTGCATAGTTACAGCACATGCACATTGGCAGCTCACCTCAGGGCATTCTGCCGCTTTAAAAAGACATCATTTGAATTCTTGGCCACACCGAGGAAAATTTACAAAGCCTGCATTTTTATTGAGGGGGGTTTCTGATATGAATATTAATCATTCGTTTGTCATCTTGCAGGAATCTGCTTGTTTGTCTAAATTTCAAGGGTACATTGAGATATCTTATGGGTGATGCAGGATTCTTAACCTCAGGCTGAAAATCTAAATGGGAAAATACAAGCGGAAGAATATTTCATTTTAGCAAAAGAAGATGAGTGTTCAAAGGAAAGTATTAACAAAGCTTAGATTCAAATGCTGAAGATCTCAGTTTTAATATGTGAAAAAGATATTGGGCTGTGTAACTGGAGCTAAACCTGCATAGTCATTAAAATTTTAGTGTTACATGAAAATGAATCATACTAAATATACCTACACATAATGAATAGTGCACAATCCATCTACCCATGAGTCTTTTTTACTGAACCCTCTTAATTCAGTTTCAGAGTTGCATGTGTCAGGCCTCAGATGCAAGTCAAAAGAATAACTCTTCACAAAAACAGAGATAATGGCAACCTCATTCTATTATGTTTGGGTCTCCAAGATTTTTAAATTTCCCTGTAGGGACAAATCAAGTGCTATCCATCTATCTATCTATCTAAGATAAAGCCTCAGAGACAAAATCGCAAATTAATGTGTGTTATGTTACATACAGTATAGTACAAATCCTACTTAATAAAATAATACCGACCAAATGAATGTCAGAGGCCAAGTTCCAGCATGAGTCTACAGAAATGAACTATATCATTACAGCATTATTTCAAGTGATAAAAAGAAAATAATCAGTCAAGCTTTACAATAATAATAATACACAATTAGCAAATTCAAAATTACATACAGTAAAATAGAGTAGAATGTAATTATAAAAAAACAAAACAAAACTTTGCAATATTAAAAGGATAATAAAAACATTTAGTTTTACTTATCTTCACTTCATATATTCAATTAATTAATCAATTAAATAATTAATATGTATTTTCAATATTCATATTATTCTTTTTGTACTCTATGAGAACATTTTTTAAAGGACAGAGGTGAAAATTCATCAAATAGAACAAAAAGTGACCAATAAACTTCAAAAGAGAAAGAAACTTCAATGGTGTTAACTCCGGCCCTTCTCTTTTTTAATGCATACTTTTAAAGAGACTTTTGAAGAATATTAAAACAATAGCAAAAGATTCAACCCAACATCGTCATCAATTTAGGACCAAGAATGTTAATTTTTTTCATTTCATTTTCTAACCTGTTTTGTCCTGAACAGGATCGTAGAGGGTGGTGGAGCCTATCCAAGCCAGCACAGGGTACAAGATAGGAACAAACCCTGGAAAGGGCCAGTCCATTGCAGGGAAACACACACACCCCAACAACACACTATGACCATCGCCAATCCTCCTAACATGCATTTCTTTGGACTGTGGGCGGAAACCGGAGCACCTGGAAGAAACCCACACAGACACGGGGAGAACATGCAAACTCCATGTAGGAAGGACCCAGGATGCAAACCATGGTTTTCTTACTGTGAGACAGCAGTGTTACCACTGTGCAACTGTGCCACCCTGGACCAAGAATGAACATGAAAATATTACATGTAGCCTAGAAATTTTGAAACTAATTCCAACAATCTTTGAAGATAAAAAAGCAGATGACTGTCAATTTGACTACCAAGTTCTTCTCAGATAAAGGCAGATGTAACTCTTCAGTGAGTAAATATCAAATTATTACTGATACAAATGCTATTTTCCCATCTCATACGCTCTAATTTCCAACACTTCCTGTTTCACATATATTATTCACATTTAATGCAAAACACACCTGCTACCACATCTGTCTTTTTTGTCCATCAGCATGAAACAACTCATAACCCAGTGCACTGATTTTGTTGAAATTTGGTATACTTATTCAGCTCAATTTTGTTGAGATATCTCATATAGGGAACACTGTACAAAGTTTTGCTATTTCAAAATCTCCCATTCAAAAGCGTTGATGAATATGTGAACTTGTCTGTCTTGAACCAGTGAAACATTATAGATCAACTTCAATTACTTATCAATTTACTCTTTCAAATTTATTTTGAGCAGGCCCTTCAACTTATATATTTTCCACTTTTACTCATCCGATAGTCACTCCTGACAGTAATACAGCTCCCCAATACAAGTCAGTCAGACTCAAGCCACTTGTACCACCGCTCAGTGAGTCACCGGTGTTTGAAGTAAGTGAAGAGTAAAAAGAGAAAAAGATACATACCTATAATGAATATAAGAAGAAAGGAATTATGTAATCATTGCTCTATAAGCACAGAATGAACAAATATGTATTCAGTATTTATGTTACACTAAAAACAACTTCATAAGAGCATTATGTGCACATTGTAAATATTCTCTATTTCTCTGACACTGCAATTTATTGGCAGAAGATCACAACTGCTCTATTTCATCATCCGAAGCAGCTAACTATTTTACTTTAAGACTTAAACTGTGTCACACATACGAGTTGGAAGATCTCCTTACAGGCTCTTTCGAGGAATGTAATAACCCGCCGGGACGAGACGGGGCGCTACTTCTATCTTTCCATGCAGTGCCAAGAAACCTCTCCGTGAGGGAAACTGACTCCGCTCCTTCTAGTTCATTGTCCATAAAAGCTACGGCTTCCCTGAAGGAGGTGGCATTTTGGTAAGAGCAAACCGCAAGATGGAGCTCCCAAGCAAACTGACCCTGATTTGCGAGTAGAGGCAAAATCAATTTTCGACAGCCTTTTGTTGCCTGAACACAAGAGTAAAGACAGCAAAGAAGCGTACCTTTTTGTTATTTTGTTACAATATTAAATAGGACGACCCGGTTGACGTCCCAAATTTTCTTCTGACACCACTGTCATTCCTGCACCCTGCCACAACAGATATTTTAATCCTCCATTGCATAGTTTTTTCAAAAATGTTTAACGTGTAATTAATTTGAATTACAATTACTAACAGACTTCCCAACAACAACAGCACATCAATTAATTCAGTTTTTACATCACTTGAATTAGAACCTGCCATCTTTGAAAGCCATTGAGGCACCATAAGCCTATTTGAGCTAAGTTTTTAACTACATGACATTATAAAATTCTGTTAAAAAGCATATACATACATAAAATATTTAGCTTTCTAATGTAAGTAATTGCATTCTGTTAACACCATTCTTTTTGATATAACTCATGGTTACATAAATATGTGTTAAACAAAAAAGTTGTAATTGACTTTCATCAAGTAACTAAAAAATTTAAAATGCCCCAGTTTTCAAATCTAATAATTTAGCAAAGTCCCAGAATGCACCTGATCGCATCCATACAACTTGTCTGCATATTTTGCAGTTTACCATTTTTGATCTTTTTCCGTTCTTGTATCGATTCTGTTTTGGCCTAAGGTTTTGGACAAATTAGCCTGTGCTATGCTACTTCTTTTTGACTATGACTGTTCTTTCATTTTTGGATTATTTTCTACTTATTCATCATGTTTCTTTTAATGTCAGATCATCCATCTCTTCACTCCATCCAGGGTTTGCCTTGTCCATGCTGTACAACCATGCTGTATCTTCTGGATGTTGTCTAGCTGAAGACGGGGCAATTAGCATTTTGTAGGACTCTTGACCTATTTTACGTGGATAAAAAGTATAAAAAAGTCTAACATAACTGTCACTCTTCTACTTCTCTAAATTTATTGGGTTTTTTTTTTGGTTTTCTTTCTCTTCTCATCAGCTGTTGTCAGTATATTGGACTTCAGCTTTTATTTACCTGGAGTTGTTTTACTATATTATGTAGTACATCACCTTAACTTTGGGTGACATTAAATTATAGAAATGTATTGTGACAGTTCCCTTCAGGCAAACTTGGATTAATCACAAATTATTACTGACAGCAGATAAAATACATTAATTCTTTGATTCAGATTCTCTTCCACTGCAGCACACCATTTTTTTAATCATTCAATGGTAAAAGGACAACTTGGCTCAGGATGCTAATTGAAATAAAAAAAAAAAGATACAGCTAAATGATATTTCATTAAAGTCTTATTTCCACTTTCTTTGGGCCATCAAAAACGACTGGAAGGGGAGTTTGGAGAAAGCTGTGCTAGAACACCGTGATTGCAGAATTTCAGTCTTGAAAAATTATTTCCCTTATTTTATAGAGGAAAAAAAAAACAGAAACAAGTATAATGTGACAGCTGAAGTACAAAATATGATGCTGGACTGGAAGTTTTAACAACAGCCAGGAGACTCAGTAGAAGAACAACATAAGATACAGAGATTTCTGACAAAACCTGAACACTAATGTGGGCGAGGGAATTAATACAAAAAGAAAATTTATGGTAGAGTCCACAAGGGTTTGTTATTCTATTTGCTGAAGTGGGGACTTAACTGCACGTTCTGTCCCCTAATAAGCATAAAACATCAAAATACTGAAATGTGAATATTTAAACAAGCAAAAAGTAGCTGGTCTCTACAAATTCTAACAGAAAGTGTGCAGAAGCACAAAGATTCAATCAACTAAAAACAATACTAAGGTCTGTGTGTCCAGTCCTCCTGAGCAATCTGATTTGGTGTGACTGGTCAGTCTGGCTTTGGTGATGTAATGAAAGAAGCGTGGGTGCTAGATGCACAAAGAGGAGGAAAGGCATAAGAGGTGTGCTGGGAGTCACTGTCAAAGATTGCAAGAATAAAAGCGGACAGGAAGTGAGGGAATTAATGACAAAGTAATGAGGATGAGAAGCAGGCTTTACCAGAACACTCTTGAGAGAGGGAGCGCAGGTTAAGAGATGTTCACACAGGCAAATACAGAGAAAAGGCGCTGAAGGCACACGTAGGGCAAGAGACAGGAAATATTTTTAATTTCTTGTATTACCCGTCTTCGACAGGTGCTGTGGCTAGTGTTTAATGAACAGATAGGATGTCAAAATGATGAACTTCTGCTTTTGAAAAAATCAAGTCAAGTTAAGTTGGGTAGCATGCAATGCGTTGCAGCACCCACCACACGACGAAACAGCTCAGGATCCCGGTTGACAACTCCCCAGGCAGACACGCGGTCCAGTTGCACCTTCTGGAAATGACCATCTGAAAAAAACAGAAGATCTGATAATCTTATGGTTGTCTGCTTTTATACTTGCCTTTACATCACACCATCAGGCATGCATTCATACAGTCAGAAAGAAGCATGTTGCATAATTAGGTGGCAACTACTATGCCATCTTGAATCCCATTGGAAAATAAAGTGCCTGTAAAAAGTAGTCACTCCCTTGGAAATTTTCACATTTTATTGTTATACAATGTTCAATCACTTTTATAGCACTGATTAACAAAAAAAAAAACACTCTTTAATGCCAAAGTGAAAACAAACAGATCTCTGTAAACTGGTCTAAATTAATTACACATATAAAACTCAAAATAATTGATTGCATAAATATTCATATGTCAAGTGAAGTATTAACATGTCTCCCCTAATTGGTTTTGAAAGTCATAGAATTAGTTCAATGGAGATCACCTGTCTGGTGTTTCAATTGATTGAAGTATAAATGCACTTCTGTATGTGGAAGGGCCAATTTGTGGTGTGTCAGTGCAAGAGCCAATCTTAGAAACATAATGTTTGATCCTAAATTCATTATAGTGTTTGTTAATTTGTATACAATACCAGTTTCTTAGAGCTACCTAGAATATGGTATAGCCTTTTATCCCCAGTAAGTTAGTTCTTAGCTATATCTATAGAACAGAGAGTTAATTAAGACAGTGAGGAAATAGTCCCTACTGCTAACATGGACAGTTAGATGTGCTTGCAAATAGAATAGGAGATGGCATACAGTTTTCTGACACGTCTTATGTGCTTACATGTTTAGCGTGCCTCAAGTATGGCCAAACTTAGAGAAATGAAACAAGATAAATCTCTATTATAATAAAAAAATCCTGGAACGAGACAAGACTTTTTAGTCTGGGACGAGATGTAACTTTTCCAGAGACATACTTTTGCGTCCCGCGAGACAAGACTTTGTGCCAAGAGATTTAACCACATCTGGGGCCGGAAATAAAAGACAAAGAGTAGATAACAAAGTAGAACATCGTAAAGAATTCAAAAATTTTGCGTGATACACATGCAGAGTAGGTTAGAGATAATGGAAGTACGAAAATTCAAAAGTCTCATAAAAATGATAGCAAAGATCGCATTAGTGCAAACAAATGGAAATTATTACTCCACGAAATAACGGAACAGCGAAAAGATTGAATATATTGTTTGGATTTAAACTTTAATTCGGAGACTTGTAGATCATCTAATCCGTGTTGCCATCAGGAAAAAGTAGTGTTTCTTCCCAATGAAGAGGCGTATCCACGAGAATTAAAAGATTTGTTGTTTGGTGAAAGTGAAATCCACATACACACGCGGCAGTGATGCAAAGTGGCAGGTGCATAGCACAGGCCTGGGGTGTTGGCGAGCGAAGCGAGCAGGGGGTAAAGCCCCCTAGTAACTTTAAAGAGAACTTTTTTGAAGGAAGAACTTTTCTTTTCTTTATTAACAATTTTTTTCTCTATTTTTGTGTGAACTGTTTTGCTTTGAAATTTTACTAAAACTTTTAAAACGAAGATATTTGGTTTTTGGAATTATTTGAACATGCGTCACACTGGTGCTTGAATCATCCTATGACGCAAACTAAAAGCGGCAGAACTTAATTTTTGATAAACTTTGCTACAGTCAGTATGTTGCCGTAACCTACACAATGAAGACAAAAGAACAGACCAAGCACCTCTGTGAAAAGGTGAATGAATAGTACATGTCAGGGAGTAAAGAGATTAAACTATCCAAGTCAGTGAATATCTAGTTAAATCAATCAGTAAGAAATTGAAATAGTATGGCACAAGTGGAAATCTGCATAGACAAGGCAGTGCACAAAAACTGTGTGAATGTGCAAGGAGAAGTCAATTGAGGATGGCCACCAAGAGACCTATGATAACTCTGAACGTGTTACAAAGCTGCAGTGGATAAAACTGGTGAGATTGTGCAGACAACAGCTGTTGCCTGGATGCTTCACCAGATGCAACTTCATGGGGGAGTGCCAAAGATAAACTGACTATTTAAAAAAACAAACAAGGGAGACTCTAAAATCCAGTGAAAAAAAGGTACTATGATCTGATGAGACCAAAATTAAGCTTTTTGGTCATCAAACTAAATACCATGTTAGAACACTGCACATGCACTTTATCATCATCATCATGGCAACATCACACTGTGGGGATGCTTCTCTGCAGCAGGCCTTGGAAAATTTGTAAGGGTAAAATGAATATGGAAGAAAACCTTCCTTGGCATCTTTGATTGGCTGTGTGTATAGACTGTGCATCAAGTGTTAGACTTCTTGAAGTCAAAAACAAATTTCTGTCATTTCTTCAGATCTTGCATGTTTGATTTGTTTTGGCTAGAGGAAAGTCAGACTATTTTGCTAATGGCGGTAGTGACTTATTGCTAGTACAATTGTGTCCTTGTTTAGGTACTTTCATTCTCTCTGATGGATTGTAGATGGAGTTTTTGCAGATGAGTTCTTTTTGGTTCTCAGTTAAGCATATGTCCTACCCAAGACTTAAACCATGACTGCATTGTCAATGCCTCGTATGTTCAGTTCCTCTTTTTGATATCCATGCCTTGAGTGGCTAAGGTCGGTAAGACTTTGTCATTCTTTGAGTAGATCTTTTGGCCTCTTTGGCATGCTTCCATGCAGCATCTTAACTGCTTGTTGATTTCTCTCCTTCCTTATAATCAGATCATTAATTTTTTTTCTATATCCTTATTCTGTTGTTTCTGGCAGTGAATTCCAGGTCTAGCAGCTGAGTGTCGATGTGAGCTTTTTCATCTACTTGCTATGATGATGTGATCTCTCCAAGACTTTTGTAAAGCAGTTGTTTGTCATTATCTTGTCTCATTCGTCTAATACTATAGGTTGATTGCTTTTGCTGAGTTTTAAGGGTCTACATTGTATTTTCTGGATTTGGCCTGATGTTCTTTGGTGAAGCAAAGACTTATTTTTGTGTCTACTACTTGGTAATCAGAGTCAACATCGTCTATGTTGTGGTCATGGTGGTTGTATAGAAGTTTGAGCCATTTGCTATTGATTAGTATGTGGTTGAGTTGCACATATGGATTCTCTGCATTAATGTTTGGATTTTAATCTGCTCTATGCGGGGTGTATGTTCTTGCTCTCAAACAGCTCAATCATGAGGTTTACATTGTTGCTTGTTTCATTACAAAACATAGCAGCCCACTATCCTTGGTTTGACTATATGGATGTCATGCCCAGTTTTTGCACTAAAGTTGCCAGGAGTTATAATATGGTTGTGAGGTGGAATAGTTTTCAGCATCACCTTGATATGCTATATGGAGATGATTGTGAGTTTCGGATTACCTTTCAGATTTAGCCACCTTCAATGCACAAGCTAAATAGAGGATTTTCAGCCATTTCAAATTTTGAGTTCATTTTTGCTTGATGTTACTGCCTTGGGTTTAATCAAAAATGTGTCTGTTTTCTTGAATGGTGATTATATTGATGTTAAAATATTCACATCCCAATTGTAGTTGACCTTCCATGTCAGGTTTGGCCAAGGTGCAGACGCTGATTGTGACTACAGTCAAATTTTCTCAGGATTTCATCGTTTGTCACTTCAGACTTTGTGATTTTTCAGTGATCAATGGTTTTTCAGTGAGTCCATTGCTCAAAATCATTCTGTCCTTACATTCTTGTTCTTGTCATCAATTCGATGTTTTTACGGTGCAGTTAGCTACCCCTAGACCAACCCAGTGCCGGGAAAGAAATGGCTGTACCAGTCAGCAATAAACAGTAGTGGCAACAATGAATTTAGCCATCTAAACAGCAGCAAAATACAAGGACATTCTCATGGAAAAAACCTGGTGCAGTCTGCAAAAAGCCTGTGCATTGCCAGAAAATACTGAGAACTTTTGTTTTTCAGTCCATATCTCAGTCCACTTCAGAATTTATGGCTGGATTGGACAAATGCTTTTCACTCATGATCTCCATGCAACCTGATAGAGCTTGAGCATCTTTACAAAAAAGACTGGGGGAATCATTTCAAAGAACAGACTACCAAATTAATCAGCGTGCACACACACAACCACACACACACACAGACACCCATCTCTTTATACTCTTTAATAGAATACATTAGGTCATACACCAAGATCAATTTTAAAGTTTGCCTGAGTGAATTCATTACTGTTTTGTTAAGGTGACACATTTAAATAAAACACAAAAGGACCAAATTCACTTGCTTACAATACTGCTAATAGTGTTTAGTCTAGTCTAGAGTTGTGCAAACACTATTTAGGAGGACTAACATGGCTCCATGTATGACTCTTCAAAGGGGAGCCCCAAACACTCCATTACATCAATAACTGAGGTGAAAACGCAAATGTCTGGCTTGAAAAATAGAGAGGCAGAGAGAAAGAATGCTAGAGAAGAATATGGCAACCAACCTTTCTCTTGATCAGCTTACTTTCACATGGTGCTGCCTTTAAGAGGGGGAGGACTGAAATGACTAACAGTGCATTACTCTATTTGTATACAGTTATCTATCAAATTGAATGATCAGTATCTCTCTGTCTTTTTTGCTGCCACCAAGTTCTTACCTATTACAATACATGTATATTGAGATATTATTTAATAAAATTAAGGTTCCTGCAGTATCAAAATGACAAAGGAGAAATGTAAAACAAAATTTCCACTACCATTGGTAAGCTGGCCATCCTGGGAAACTGTAGGCACTACACATCATACTGCAGCACAGACGAATGTCAAGGATTCAGGTGGAAGGTGACAAAAATCTGACACTAGATCAATCATTGGTTACAACTTTCAAAATCACAAAGCATAACTTGGTCAAAATGACAATGATACCAATTACAGGCCTGGAAGCAGGGAATCATTTAGCCTAGCTAAGTCCCCCAACTCCCAAAAATCATGTCAAGTCCTAAACCCCCCTCCCACCCATCCGTCGGGTATAATGCTACTTGTTGGATTTTTGGGACTTTATTATTTTATGCCCCACTTAGTATTTCACACACCTTCCCTTAGCATTTTGGTCTGGAGCAGGGGCTGCCAATCATAACCCCGTGGCACCATGAAGAGAGCTAGAAATTTATTTAGTAGCAGCTGATGAAAATGACAGCTAAATTTAGAACATAACAAATTTGACAAATGAAAGGAGATCATTTAGTCTATCATGCTGGTTTGTGCCGCTAATAGCTAAGCTGTCCCAGTATCTTGTCCAGATACTTCTTAAAGGTTGTCATGGTCTCAGCTTAAACTAAATGTCTTGGTAGTTTCCTCCAGACTCCCACAACTCTTTGTTACAATGCAATATAAACTAATGAGTCTTCAACTGTGATTTAAATGACTAAATAGATGGGACATCTCAGATATTAGTAGGCAGATCATTGCAGACTTAGAAGCCCAATAGCTACAGGCTAAACTCTGCCTCCTACACAGGATTTATTTATTCTTTGAATTTTAAGCAAGCATTCACTTTCTGATTGTGATGTACACTCTGGAGTATAGACAATAATAACTTCTGTCAGGTGTGGGAGCTGAACTGTTTATGGCTTTATATGTCAAAAAGATCATTTCAAAACTGGATGTGAACATAACTGGAAACCAGTGTAGTGTTTTAAGACATAGAGACGTGATTGTACTGTACAGTAATAAGCAAATGATTCAAACAGTGTGACATTAAAGCATTACAGAAGGCAATTGTGCGCAGTACAAATCAATGAATAAAGTAAGGAACACATCCTGCACATTAGAAAATCACTTTAATTTCACAACATTTTTAATTCAGAGAAAGCAAATCTTTAATGGTCCGAAAATGTGCCTACTGACAGTGAAATCTATGTATAAGGTAAAAAGTCAATTTTAAGTGTATTCAGAAAATCAAAAGTTTAAACCCTTTCATCCATCCATCCATCCATCCATCCATCCTCTTCTGCTTATCCGAGGTCGGGTTGCGGGGGCAGCAGCTTGAGCAGAGATGCCCAGACTTCCCTGTCCCCGGCCACTTCTTCTAGCTCTTCCGGGAGAATCCCGAGGCGTTCCCAGGCCAGCCGGGAGACATAGTCCCTCCAGCGTGTCCTGGGTCTTCCTCGGGGCCTCCTCCCGGTTGGACGTGCCCGGAACACCTCACCAGGGAGGCATCCATGAGGCATCCTGATCAGATGCCCGAGCCACCTCATCTGACTCCTCTCGATGCGGAGAAGCAGTGGCTCTACTCTGAGCCCCTCCCGGATGACTGAGCTTCTCACCCTATCTTTAAGGGAGAGCCCAGACACCCTGCAGAGGAAACTCATTTCAGCCGCTTGTATTCGCGATCTCGTTCTTTCGGGCACTACCCATAGCTCATGACCATAGGTGAGGGTAGGAACATAGATAAATGTTCCGCCTTGTGTTCCGCCTTCGCCTTGTGGCTCAGCTCCTTTTTCACCACGACAGACCGATGCAGAGCCCGCATCACTGTGGACGCCGCACTGATCCGCCTGTCGATCTCACGCTCCATTCTTCCCTCACTCGTGAACAAGACCCCAAGATACTTGAACTCCTTCACTTGAGGCAGGATCTCGCTCCCAACCCTGAGAGGGCACTCCACCCTTTTCCGGCTGAGGACCATAGTCTCGGATTTGGAGGTGCTGATTCCCATCCCAGCCACTTCACACTCAGCAGCGAACCGATCCAGTATACCCTTTCAATGAAGACTCATTAGCACTGCCTTAATATGAACAGTACTTCTTCTTCTTCATCTTCTTCTTCTCCCTCTTTTCTCACTTCTATGTGGGGTCGATGTGCTTCATCAACCTTCTCCATACAGCTTGGTTCTGCACTTCATTGCCTGTCAGGCCCTTTTCCTTCAGATCTTCTTTTACTTTATCCATCCACCTCTACTTTGGTCTCCTTCACTTTTCTCATCCCCTGTACTTCTATTCCCATCACTCTTTTGCTCACGTATTCATTGTCTCTCCTCATCACATGTCCATACCACTTTAGCCTTCTTTCCTGTACTTTCTTAACTGTCTCTCCCACTTTTGTTGTACCTCTGATTGTCTCATTTCTTATCCTTTTATCTAACTGCACACATCCATCTCAACATTCTCATTTCTGCCACGTCTTACTTTTGTGCTTATTTATTGCTTACGTCTCAGCTCTGTACATCATTGCTGGTCTTACCCCTGTCTATACACCTTACCTTCAACCTTCGCCTTAATTCTTTGATCACACAATACTCTTGTTACCATCTTTTTACAATTGTTCAATCCATACTGGAGAGCAAAAAGCAGCTGTGTTCAACCACACTGCCACCTTGAATATTTGTTTGTGTTTTAATTAATTAATTTATTTAAATGTTGTTTGTCTGGTTGGATGATGCATGGTAGTATTGTTTTTGTTTCACAAAAGTAGTGTTGTTTGCTTTTTGTACAGTTGGAGGGGTGCTTGTAATTTTGTTGTAATTATTTTACAATGACAATAAGGCTTTCTTCTTCTTTGTTTCCTTCTCCTGATTGTTCCATCCACACTGCACACTATGGGTTATCTCTGCATTTAATTTTCCATCTTCAGTTACCACTAATCGTAGATATTTAAATTTGTCCATGTTTTTCAATAGCTCTCCCTGTAGGCTAACTTCAGAATCCTGAGCATGATTACACCTCATATATTCTCTCTTCTTCATATTTATCTTCAACCCTCTAACTTCCAAAGCCCTTTTCCATTCTTCTGGCTTCCTCTCCATTTTGTCTTCTCTGGTGCTGCACAACACAGTGTTATCAACAAAAAGCCTACACTGGAGGATTGATCTTTTATCACATGACTCCATTACCGGATCAAAGAGGTAAGAACTTAAAGAAGATCCCTGGTGCAGACCTCTGTTACGGTACACTGTTTTAACCCAAGTCCTCACTCCCTCATACATATCCTGGACAATCCTCATATACTTCTCTGGCCCTCCTTTCTCTCTCATGCACCTTCAGACCTCTTGATGTGGCACTTTATCACGAGCCTTCTCCAAATCAATAAACATCACATGCAAACCTTTCTGTTTTTCTCAATGCTTCTCTATGAGTTGTCTCAATGCAAAGACTGCATCAGTTGTTCTTCTTGGCATTAAACCACACTGCTTGTCCTCTATGGCGGTCTCTTCCCTAAACCTTCTGTCTATAACCCTTTCCCAAATTTTCACTGTGTGTGAAATCAGCTTTAACCCCGAACATTTTCTATAAACCTGAATATCATCCTTCTCCTTATAAGTCATTATGAAATGTTTCTATGAGCCTCCAAAAAGCCTTACCTTTTATCCACTGTTTTGCCTCATTGAAGTAGTGAATTAATGATGTAACTGAAGAAATGTCATTTTTAATTTAAACATATTTATAATTATAAACAGATTGCTCACTCACAAAGTAAAATTGGAATAAAATGTGTCAAATTATCATTGTCACACAAAAAAAACAAAAAGTTTATAAGGGCCCTACAAGGTTACTGAGTCAGGCGCAGAGCACAGTGATTTTTGACTCCGTTTATCTGTCAAAATTTGGTAAGCTTCAGATGAAGTATTGTCAAATCTTATGTTTCTTGTTTCAGTGTCAAACAATAGTCCACCAGCATCGATGGACTCCACTTGACCTCATACAAATTTTCCATTGTTATTATGTCCTTATAAACCTTTCTTCATGTTCGCCACTGACTGCACTAAGATTAGCAAGGAAGGATTCCAAGTGTGAATGCAGAAAATTAATCTTTTGTGATATGTTGCACTTCATGGTTTTGTATGCTTGAACCATGTTGTCAACCAACTGGATATTGATTAGTGATCTGTTGTCGCCAACAAAATTCTCAACACTATCCTTGAATCCCTTGTTCTTCACTCTTACAAAATTTTTCATCAGTCCAATGTTATATGAAAAGGAGGTAATACATTTCTTAATTGGGTTTATGTGCCATGCTTTTATGCCCAGGAACCAAATGCTTACTTAGAAACGAAACAACAGTACTTAGTATATCTGTGCTGTAGCAGCACCAATTACTTTTAGATCAGGGGTCTCTAACACATTGCTTGCCCCTTTCCAAGTAACTCGCCAAAGGGTTAATGAATCCTACATAAATTTGAAAACTTGATTAGTCAAATTAGGGGTGGGCAATCTTTCCAAAAAATCATATCACGATCCTTTTAACACAAAATCATGATCCACAATCTGAATTGCAATCTGTCTTTATAATGTGGCATTCACTTAAGTGAATAGCCGGACTCAAACTCATCAGGACCTAAGTAACACTTTATTTTAAATATCAAACAAAGTTAAATTCAATTGTTCTCCCCTTCACTAGCTAAGTGGAGTTAAGGCACACGCCCTGAAGCTGGTGAGTGAGTAAGGAAGGTCCCTTCCCTCGGCCCGCTGCATGGATTTCGGATTTGCGCAAATAAATCAGTACCGCAAGCAAACTATGATACACAACGAAATGAGAGAAGTTGCAAAATCAACCGGAATGTTCAAGTAAGTTATAGAAAAAAACCCGAGCCAAATCCATTAGGTAGTTCTCTCGTGAAAAGCGGACAGATATACAGTCAGACTGACATTGGATTTTATATATTATATATTAGTAAACCTTCAGAATAATGCGCAGTTAAAGTCTCAACAGCATTCTCAGTATTTCTGGAGCTTAGTAGAGCCAGATAGCAATAAGAATCTTCACCAAGCAGCTCTGAAAATGTCTGCTTTGTTTGGGTCTCCGTACCACTGAGAGTCTGACATGAATGTCATGAAATCAAAGACTGACAGATGAACATTTAAATGACTCCATAAGAGTGAACCTAAGTGGCTGAACTCCACCATACACCTGCCTCTCTTGTTGACTCCATGCAATGCCAGTCATCTGACTAACTAAAAAACACATCACACATGCAACTGGACATATAAATAAAGTGAAACAGTGACATGTAACAAAATGACAAATTAATAATTCATATCTGTGTATTTGTAATTGCAGCATTCATGTTTTAATTCAATAGTGTGAGATACACTAGAAAATGCATACAGACATACAAAATGCACTTGCAGGTGCACTAAATATTTTTTGTGATGTTTTAATGCAAAATGTGAGTTGGGGACACCGCCATTTTCTAAATGTTCATGCAAAACAAGCTTATTCAGTTTGTTTGGGTTGAAATAAGCTATGAGAATAAACGGTAGAAAACATAAGTAGCTCTCAGCCATTTTCATTTTGTAAAAGTAACTCTCAGTGGGTGAAGTGGCAGCTCTGAGGCTAAGGATCTGTGCTGGTATCCCGAAGGTTGCCGGTTCGAATCCCCGTCACTGCCAAAAGAGATCCTACACTGCTGGGCCCTTGAGCAAGGCCCTTAACCTTCAATTGCTCCAGGGACCCTGCGCTATGACCCAAAGGGGTATGCGAAAATGAACAAATTCCTAATACAAGAAATTGTATAAGGCAAAATAAAAGAACAAAAAAAAGATTGGAGACCCCTGTTTTAGATCAACACAGATGTTCCTGTTTTAGTTGGTGTCCTGTATTAGCGTACTTATGAGAGGAAATCAAAATATTAAGTGATTACAATAAAATGGTACACAACTGGAAAATTAAAATGTGATTTTTGTGATCAGCATGACAAAATCCATTACATTTCACTGCCCAGTGCTATTCTTAGTTTAAATGCAGTATGTGTATGTCATGATGTGGAAAGCCAGTAGGCTAACTGTCACACTGCTTTCTATTTTTCAATAATGTTTTTTCAGGGCTTATCGATTTGTGCTTCATACCATATTTTTTTTTGCTAAAATTCTGAAATAAAAAAATAAAAGAATGAAAGAAAAACTAGCGGTACTGACAAATTTATTCAAAATCCTAGGTGGTGCCTCCAGGGGGCACTGTGATTATTCTCTGTAAAGTTTAATTCACTGCATAATAACAGCTCTGTTTGGTATTTTCTTTACGCTTAATTAAATACTTTGCTCAATTTAATTATACTAACAGTATTCTTACCATGCTAAGGCATAATTACAATAATTAAAAAATGGAATTTTTTACAGTTCAGAAAAAAGATCATCTTTGGTATCAATAGCAGTGATGTCACCTAATTCTGTTAAGGAAGACTTTTTCATTTACGAGACTTTTTATCACAGTTTCTTCTACTATATTATTGCTTATTATAGATTGCCTGGTATAGGAAGAGTGTGAACAGACATATCTAAATATCTTATCTCGTAAAGTCAGGGCAATTTATTTTATTTGCTTTTTCAGTATTAATTGGTGACTAATTTAAACAGAGTTCTCTGGGAATAAACAGGAAGCTTCTAGGAAAAGGGACAGTTTGGATAAAATATTACTTGGCATTATGATAGCAATATGAATGATAATTTTGCATTAAAATTCTGTGGTAAGGCTAGAAAATGTACATGGGAGCAAAAAAGCTTCAGAACTAATTATCAGGAGAAAGATAATGCCTGATCTAATCACAAAGTTTTGCTTAATAAAACGTGAAACTTTCCTAACTGAATTGTTTACTGTTAACCAAGACTTTTAGTAACTGCCTAAAGGCCTTGGCTTTGATTGGCAGATTGCTTGCAGCATACATATAAATTATTCAGCCAATAATTGATTTTTTTAAACGTGTTTTTCCATCTCAGGGTCTTGAGGAGCCAGTGACTATTCAGCAGCATTTTGCGTAAATTGGGAAACAACTCCGGACAAAATGCCAATCCATTGGGAGATGTGCAGTATATACTAAATGTGAAGCAGCCAAATAAACTCTGATAGTGAGCAGTAAAACAAATTTCTTGTTTCACATGCGCAAAACTGACGGTAAAATTAAAATTTTGCGTGCAGTAACATTGACCTAAAAGAATTTGCGATTTCTTTATGCATTTCTTGCTATACAAAACAAGAAATGATGCTCCCATAGCCTTGTTCTCACTTAGGCTATGCATCTTTTTCTCATCTTTGTAATGCAGGTAATCTTAAGAACGCTAGTAAAAGCAATGATATTTTATGGCTGTCACTCACACAGTGTGTTTTTTAATATGACATGCAGCATATTTTCTGCATGAAAAGGCACCAAAATGCTCCATCTTTGCCTGAAAACTCACACTGAATGGAAACCCTCATTTGCAGTGAACTAGATAATACAGTTTCCTGTTTCTAGATTCCTGCAAATGAAGGTGATAATATGTTCACTCCAAGTGCCAAAGTGACTACTGCCTTTGACAACGCTGTAAAAGTTGTGATCACTAAGATCAGAAAATAATTTGCAAAGTGAGCGTTGTAGTACTGGAACAACCACAACACAAGTGTAACGGCTTAACAAACTGTCTTCTTGTGACAAGAAATGACTCAGGTGAATTATGTTTTTAACTTTAAAGAACTTTATTTAAAAACAAATTAAAAGTCACATGCATGTAAAATTTATGCAGTGACTAAACACATTTCTTTCTGTGTTGTGCACTTTGTGAATTTTGCCGATTGTGAGTTTGTTTCGCAAATTACATTTTCTGAGAAATGACCACTTATCAATAAACCTACTAAAGAATAAAAGGTCTTAAGAAAAATATTGCTTAAGTTCTTTGTGAAATATGTATCATTGAAGGTAAGGCAGTGGATTATTACATTTTATTGATTTTAAGAATCTCATTATAATGAGTGAATTGCAACTTTGAGACATGTAATACTACCTCTTCGAATTAGCCAACTAGAAAGAGGAGGAAAAAGTTAATAAGAATCTTTCACAAATACTGAAATATCCAAAAGGTATGGTTCTGTTAGGAAATTGTTAAGTACTAGTATTGTTTTCTCTTTAATTTTTGTGTTCTGACTGCAAAAAAGGCTGTTAGTCCAGAAAACAGGAGTGACGCACAGAAGAAAGAACAGTCAAGGCAAAGCAAAGGTCTAAACCGAAAGTCAAAAAGTGAAAAATTCACAGGCAAAAATCAGAGTCAAAAGATAGAGTTTGGTTTCAATAGCCTGTAATCAAAATATCAAAGAAAATGAGTCACTAGGTTTTGCTTGGGGGTAATTAGAGACTGTCTGGAGGTAACTTTATACCAAAGCCCCGGCTCATCAAGGGAGAACCCCATGGAAATGGACTACATAAAAGCCACAAAATAGCGGAACCCACCATCAAACCAAAATGGCATCAAAAAGACGGTAAAATAGAGCTTCGAAATGGAAGCTCCAAATAGTATTCTGTCTTCAGAACTGGATCCTTTGTGTATTAAAACGATGCCAATATGATTTTCTAGCCTCTGAAA
The DNA here is from genome assembly GCF_900747795.2 of Erpetoichthys calabaricus. NCBI lineage: Eukaryota > Metazoa > Chordata > Cladistia > Polypteriformes > Polypteridae > Erpetoichthys > Erpetoichthys calabaricus. The sequence goes on from NC_041395.2 coordinate 314,314,060, forward strand.
AACACAAAGACATTTTAAAAGGAAATTCAAATCATAAAATATTATTTTTAATATTGTTTATTTGAATTGTTAGTTTTTTGAGGTTTTTGATTTTGCCATTTTGTTTAATGGGCCCATTTTCTTCTTTGTTTTACATAGGCACTGCTATATTATTTATAAAATTGGCACATGCTACCAGTCACATGTAGAATTCCACCATAAAATGTGATGGGACCATATGTGTCTGAACTTTGACACTTTTAGCAAAGGAAAGCCCCAGGATTGCAGACGCTAAAAGGTGCTACCAAAAAATTTTTAGTCTAAGTTTCTGGCTATGACATTAGGACTAGATATCTGATTTTGAATTTTCTTAAACATTTTGGCTTGATCTTTAGTGTTCAGATCTCAGTGGATTGACCATTGCCTGCTACTCTTCTTATGTGCCTTGAATGTAACCGATTTTTCCAATACTAAAGTATAATTCTGAGATCTTCTGGACTTCATTTTTACTGCAAACTGTAATTACAGGTTCAGCATGTAAGACAGAGAGCTGTAGGACAATGTTGGCAGTTCATAAGCTTGCTGCATTTATACTGTGGGTTGTGCAAATTCCCTGCTTCGTGTTTGTGCTGGGCAAGACATACTCAGTGGATTTATTGCACATGCATAACCAGCAAACTCACAGACTCCATATTTATTTGTGCTTTCTGTTCAGTGTATGACTCTAAATCTGCTCATTGTGGGTTGTGTGTTGTAAGTACTGTAAGTTTTCTGTTTAACTTCTAATAAAATTTAGTTTTCATATATGTACTTACACCCATGATAACCACATTTCTGTTTGCGAATGAACTGGTTATTAATATTGTTCACTGTTAACATTCAAGGGCAATACTCTGAACTTTACTTTATTCTAATACGCTAATTTTGACATTCCTTGAGTGTACAGAATTGTATAAAATGTAAGCCATTTATTTCCCTTTTTGGATACAATTGCTGTCTTGGGCCTCACGCAATGACTGTATTTGAAAATCGGGGTAAAAGTGCCATTAAAGGAACTGAAAATTTGGTGGCCGTAATTACTCTTCCTGGGCAACATATTTTTCAGTTTAGACATTGTGATTGCTATTATCTGTATATTCCCTCCACATTGGTACTTCTGTATTTACTATATTTATTTATTTATGTTTTACTGTATAATTTCTAGTATTTTATAATGTCAGTCGTATAAGTTGAATGCGCACAACTCATGTTATTGGTCCAAGAGATTACGATATGCTAACCCACCTTAGAGAGTAACCACGGAGCACACTGCCTTTAATTTCTATGTATTGCCCCTACGTGACCACATGGTAATACCCAAACTATTCCAAAGCAACGTTTGCACTGATTTGTGCATTTTTGTATCTCACACCCTCATACACCTTTATTGTAAGAGCATCCCATATCTATGATGGAGCGTTCGATCAGAAGAAAATGTGAAGCTGGTTTTAAATTAAATGTCGTTGAAGTAGCGAAAGAAATTGGGAACTATGCTGCTGCAACAAAATTCAGTGCATCTGAAAAACTGATATGAGATTGGAGGAGGCAAAAAGATGTTAAAAAAATGTAAGTGTTGCATTTTTGAACGGGCATATAAGTTGGGGTCTGATTTTATGATCGATTTTTTGGGTTTCAAGAGCCGACTTATATGTGAGTATATATCCATCCATCCATCCATCCATTGTCTCCCGCTTATCCGAGGTCGGGTCGCAGGGGCAGCAGCTTGAGCAGAGATGCCCAGACTTCCCTCTCCCTGGCCACTTCTTCTAGCTCTTCCGGGAGAATCCCAAGGCGTTCCCAGGCCAGTCGAGAGACATAGTCCCTCCAGCGTGTCCTGGGTCTTCCCCGGGGCCTCCTCCCGGTTGGACGTGCCCGGAACACCTCACCAGGGAGGCGTCCAGGAGGCATCCTGATCAGATGCCCGAGCCACCTCATCTGACTCCTCTCGATGCGGAGGAGCAGCGGCTCTACTCTGAGCCCCTCCCGGATGACTGAGCTTCTCACCCTATCTTTAAGGGAAAGCCCAGACACCCTGCGGAGGAAACTCATTTCAGCCGCTTGTATTCGCGATCTCGTTCTTTCGGTCACTACCCATAGCTCATGACCATAGGTGAGGGTAGGAACATAGATCGACTGGTAAATTGAGAGCTTCGCCTTGCGGCTCAGCTCCTTTTTCACCACGACAGACCGATACAGAGCCCGCATTACTGCGGATGCCGCACCGATCCGCCTGTCGATCTCACGCTCCATTCTTCCCTCACTCGTGAACAAGACCCCGAGATACTTGAACTCCTCCACTTGGGGCAGGATCTCGCTACCAACCCTGAGAGGGCACTCCACCCTTTTCCGGCTGAGGACCATGGTCTCGGATTTGGGTGAGTATATATGGTATATCTAATTAAGTGTTTGCTGCACTGCTTGAAAGGCTGTTCACATTATTCTCTGGTGTGACTGCTGTTCTAACCCAAAAATAAGACCAGCTGGTATACGACCAGCCCAGTAACATACAATGGTCCACATATGCACTACCATGGGAGGAGAGCAAAAACTCAGCAATTATAAATGATAGTTGGTGTCACTTATTGATGTCACTTCAGAACTTTCCTGATCTAAGCTCAAAGTAAGTTTATGCCAAAAATCAATAAAACAAAAACACTAAAAAACTGTCCAATATGAATAAATAAGAGCATTATTTAAATAGTAAAACTGAGAAGATCACAGTACAAGAAAATTGAAAAAAAAACCAGATAATTCTGACATAGAGGAATATCAGACACTACAGCAACAGATAAAAGAAATCTTTTGTATGTCAAAAGACAATCCAAAATAAAAATTGCTAGTGAAGCCAAGACAAACAGCAAGCTTTTTTTCAGTACTACTACATTAAAAAGACAATAAATGAGAATTTAAGAAAACTTAGGGACACAAATGGAGAAATTGTTAAAAATGAGAAGGAAAGGGCAAATGAATTGAACAAATATTTCACCCAAGTATTTATAAAAGGAAGAAACAAATGGAATGCCTCATGCAGAAGTAAGAACAAGCACTGAGTTAATAGATTTTAAAAAAGAAGAGCCAGATGTGCTTTGAGCATTCAATATTTTGAAGACTAATAAATCCCCTGGACATGATAGGATTTTATCAGGTTTATTGAAAGAAATGAAAGATGTCATCTATAAACCCTTATTAGGCATAATTGAGCAGTCAATGTAGAAAAGAGAACTACTGGGGATTGGAAAGATGGAAATGTAACTCTTCAAGAAGGGAGACAAAATGGATCCTGGTAATTACAGACCAAAATGTCTTAACACCTGTTCCATGCAAAATTACGGAACTATAATAAAAAATAAATTAGAAAATTACCTACACGAAAATAATATGCTAAGTGGGTTTATGAAAGTAAGGTCTTGCCAAACCAAAATTTTTGATATTTTTGAAGAAGTAACTGGAATAGTTGACAAAACCAAAGCATACAACATTCATTACTTAGACTTTAAAAAAGCCTTTGGCTCAGTCCCACGTCAAAGATTCACTTTGAAATTAGAAGCTGTAGGCTTCAGAGGTAAGTTACAAAACTGGATCTCTTGTCGGTTAACCGGCAAGAAAGTAACGAGTACAGACAAGAGGAGAATGCTCCACATGGACCAAGGCCATCAGTGTAGTCTTTCACCTTCCATCCTTGGACTGTTATTTTTTTTAATTAATAATAACGACATTGATTCTGGTATAGTTAGTAAACTTGTGAAATTTGCAGACTACGCTAAAATTGTATGGATGGCAGACCCTGAGGAGGAAGCAAAATGAATTCAAAAAAGACCTGCACAAACTTTAGAACACCTGGAAAATGAACTTTAATATAAAGAAGTGAAAAATGCTACATGTTGGCAAAAGTAACCGGTTTTAAATAGAAGATGGGAGACACTGTCAAACAGGAAGCAACCTCTGACAAGGATATAGGAGTTTATGTTGACACAACATTTTCATCAAGTAAGCATTGCACAGAAGTAATTGAAAAGGCAAATAAAATGTTAGGTTATATCATAAAAACTGTTGAATGTAAGTCAAGGGACATTATGCTCAAACTATATAATGCACAAATTATACCACATGGAGAATTGTGAACAGTTGTGGTCACCACAGTATAAGAAAGACACAGCAGCACTTGAAGCTGTGCAGAGGAGAGCAACCAAGTGTATCCCAGAACTTAAGGATGTGTCAGACTCAGACATTTGAACCAATTCAGTCTCAAGCAGACAAGACTGCGTGAGGACCTAACCCAGGTGTTTAAAATCCTAAAGACATTGATGAAGTAGATCTAGCAACATTCTTTCAGCTTAAGAGTGAATCACATACTTGAGGATATCAGTGGAAATTAAGGGGAAGTACATTTAAGACTGAAGCAAGGAAGCACTTCTTGACACAAAGTGTTGTGGGAACAAACTACTGAGCAGAAACTTTGACAACCTTTAAGAAAAATGTGGCTGAGATATTGGACAGCTTAGTCATTATAGCTAATCAAACAGGCTTGATGGACTGAACGGTCTCCTCTCATTTGTCAACTTTCTTAAGTTATGTTTCTTTAAAATTTTTTAGCCTTCCAAGTATTTTGTGGTGGTGTTGATAATAAAAGGCACTATGCAATGAAACTATACAAAAGGTTCACAGTTTTGGTATCATAGGCAGAACTTTATAACATACTAGCAAAATACCCGTGCTTTGCAGCGGAGAAGTAGTGTGTTAAAGAGGTTATGAAAAAAAAAGGAAACATTTTAAAAATAACGTAGCATGATTGTCAATGTAATTGTGTTGTCATTGTTATGAGTGTTGCTGTGTTTTATATATATAAAATACACACACACACATATAAACATATATATACATATACATATACACATATATATACATATCTACATATATATCTACATATATATATATATATATATATATATATATACATATACACATCCACATATCAACATATATATATACACATATATAGACACACACACGCTTTATGGGTGATGATTGTTTTACTCTTTTTATCTTTATTTTATTTTATTGTAGAATCAACTCCTATCTGCGCACAGCAGGGCAGCCGTGGGCGGATGCGTATGGTGTATTCACTCCATGTTATCGTGCATTGCGCTGTCAGTGGTATTTTGATAAAAGAATTTGAACAACATATAAGAAGCGTATAAATTATTAAACAGTAAAACATTAACATTTAAGAAGTAAAGTTACATTAAGTACTACTGCAGTGCCTTCGGGTATACCTCATTTTTTGTTTGCCCATTACATGCTTAAATGTATACATTTTTTGGTGCACCTACCCGAGAACACGCGACATATAACCGAGCGTGGGAGAAGCATGGATTTTAAACACACGTTGAGTTCATCTGCTGGTCTCCCTCGTGGAATAACTGGTAATGTTTGACTAAAATCTACAGCGAGTAAAACGACATTACCTCCTATTTTTTTTTTTACGATCTCTGAGATCTTGCTTTTTTCGGTTCAAGGCTTCATAAGCTCTTTTATGTTGTATGGTGTACTTATCCCAAACCATCATCTTTGAATGTTGCAAGACTTTCGCCTTGTATGTAGATCGGGGTAATTACATTCATTGCATTCCTAGTCTGAATCACAATCTGATTGTATGGGTGGTCACCTGGCACTGTAGGGTTGCCACCCGTCCTTTAAAATACGGAATCGTGCCGCGTTTGAGAATGAAATTGCGCGTCCCGTTTTGAATCAATACTGGACGGGATTTATCCCGTATTTTTTTTATCATTTTTTTTTTAAAGCAGCGTCTCATGCAAATCATCCCACACGCATTTTATGAAGATGCCTCCTTTCCTACTTTTGATTGGGTAATACTTGATGTCATCGTTAGTTTGATTGGTGTTTTTAACTGTCCAGTGAGGAGGGCGTGTCTTTTAAGTACAGTCTGCAAAGTGTTGGCACTGAGATGTGGCGTCAGCGCCATAGTTGAAGCCCCTAACGTTGCGGTCAGCAAGTCGGCTAACATCCGCCATGTGCCGTCTTTCAGTTGCGAGAAGCAGATCATAGAATGGTTGAAACTGTTGCCCCTAACGTTGCGCCACGGCGTGTGGTTCGTTTATACCTCGTGTCTTCTCATTAAACTTTTATCTCGCGAATATGTTATTGCAATCCGCAGTGGGAGCGTTTCTATAAACTTAATTTAATCTTACGTTTTACACCGTGCTTTGTTTCCCTTATGAACATGCTTGTATGCTTAACTCGCTCCGTTCTCAATTGTTTAATTAATTTTTTGCTCTTCGCTGTTTGCGGCTGTTCCTCCATTTCCCCCTACTTCGTTCTTTTATCTCGCGAATATGTTATTGCAATCCTTAACGGGAGCGTTTCAATAAACTGATTGAAAATAGTTTTGCATTTACCTTTTTAGTAAAAGGCGAGCTTTTAAGCCTGAGAAATCACCCCGTAAATGCACACGTTTAATTGGACATGTGTTAATATGTATGGTTACACAGTATTAAAAGACAGTGAACAACGTCAGTTACCTTTGTTCCCGCGTTTGATAAAAGGTGAGCTTTTAAGCCTGAGAAATCACCCCGTAAATGCACACGTTTAATTGCACATGTGTTAATATGTATGCTTACACAGTATTAAAAGACAGTCAAAAATTAACGTCATTTACCTTCGTTCCCGCGTGTGACTCGTGCTGTAAATGTCTTCCTTGTTTTTAGTTCACGTGATCACGTAGGAGGCGTGATGACGCGATACGTGACTCCGCCTCCTCCATTACAGTGTATGGACAAAAAATATGTTCCAGTTATGACCATTACGCTTTGAATTTCGAAATGAAACCTGCCTAACTTTTGTAAGTAAGCTGTAAGGAATGAGCCTGCCAAATTTCAGCCTTCCACCTACACGGGAAGTTGGACAATTAGTGATGAGTGAGTCAGTGAGTGAGTGAGTCAGTCAGTCAGTGAGGGCTTTGCCTTTTATTATTATAGATACAGTAGCTCTTGAATTCTAATCATTTATGTGCAGGACCAGCCTCCCTGTACAGTTGTTGTCAATATTTTTTTTTGCTAGATAGAGTAGAGATTGATGGTAAAAGTGCTACTAATGAGGACTGATGCCCACAGAAGCCCTTCTGTATACTCATAGTGTCTGGTCTTACCCTGAGGAGAACAACCGATCATATTACAGAGTTTGCACATCTAATACAGTTTGGTTTAATTGCAAAAACTGGTCTAGAGTTCAGAATCCAGAACCTATGGCAAATCATGACAACACCAGCTTATAGTATTTCTGGAGTAAAATCACACACCATAGCAAAGTTTTCAGTATAAGATATAAAGGAGCAATCAAGCAATCAGTGTTAACTTTAGAGCCTTTCATAAAACGTACTATCACAAATCACCCTATAAAGCTGTTAGCTGCAACAATCCATCAGCTCTGTACAATATGAGAAAAAGAGACCTTGATTGCATGATTATTTTTCTTATGTTTGATGCTAAATGGTTTGTTCAGTGGTGCAGTGTCAGTACTTTCACAAATGTGCAAAGAAAACAAAATATATACCTGATTTTGAGGAAAAAGAAGATATGTCTTCAATTTATATACGAAAAAGATGTATGAGATTTGAAAGTGTTCAAATTAAGAATTACCTGAACATCAAATCTCAAATCAAAATTACATATACATAATATTTAATAACTAACGTGAACAAAGCTTTTTATATATTATGTACACTATATGTCCAGAGTACTTATGAAACAGTATTCACCCCTTGAAAGTTTTCACATTTTATTTTTATACAGTATTGAATCACAGTGGATTTAAATTGTTTTTTTGAAACTGATCACCAGAAAAAGACTCTTCAATGTCAAAGTGAAAACAGATCTCTGCAAAGTGGTCTAAATTAATTAGATAGATAGATAGATAGATAGATAGATAGATAGATAGATAGATAGATAGATAGATAGATAGATAGATAGATAGATAGATAGATAGATAGATAGATAGATAGAAAGTGTGAGCTGGCTGAACACATGCTTAAACAGAGCTGGAACAAATCACAAATATATTTGGGACACCAGCCGGGTAATCCCTTTTAAATCCCTGATATTTTTCTAGAAACTTAAACAGTTGCCTTCTGGCAATACTCAACATAAGGCTGCAGGGTACAATACAGAAAATAAATTCAGCTTTTAACTCAAGCTGTTGGAACAAAGGTAGGCTTTTCTAGAGCTCTCACTTGTCAGAACTGGTCTCAACAAAACACAAGTCAGTGGAGGCACCAGGTTTTTTTATAATGTGAGGACCGGAAAAGGCAGGGGCATAATCATTCAACCTCATTGGGAGGTTTCTGGGAGCTGTGGGGAGAAAGAAAACAGAGATAGTGACAGCATCCCCTCTCGCCCTGGTGGGTTACTGTTTACCTCGAATGAGCGAGCTAAGAGATCCTTGGACACACATGCGTGACAACAGATAGATAGATAGATAGATAGATAGATAGATAGATAGATAGATAGATAGATAGATAGATAGATCTTCAATTACAAATATAATACGCCAAATAATTGATCACATAAGTTTTCACCCCTTGTGACACCCCAAAATCATCTTTGGTGTACCAATTGGCTTTAAAGGTCACAGAAATTGTTCAATGAAGATCACCTGTCTGGTGTTTCAGTTGATTATAGTCTAAATGCTTCTGTACGTGGAAGGGCCAACTTGTGGTGAGGTAGTATTGTGGCCTAAAATACTCAATGAAGACATAAGAACATTCCAAGCAACTTCATGAAATGATGATTGAAAAAGCACTACTCAGGATATGGGGACAAAAAAATGTCTAGGTCCCTTAATATCCTTTGAAGTCCAGTTAATTCAGCCAAAAAAAATGGAAAGTGCATGACACAGCTGTAAACCTGTTAGAGCAGGCCATCCACAAAAATGAAGACTAGTGAGGGAGGCCACCAAGAGAACGATGAGGACTCTGAAGGAGTCACAAGCTACAGTGGATCAGATCAGATACAGTGTAGACAGCAACTGCTTTATGGGAGAGTGGCAAAGAGAAACAAAACTTCACATCTCAGCAAAAGGCCCATAGGAGACTTTGAAGTCAGCTAAAAGAAGTTTCTATCATCTGATAAGACCAGCATTGACCTTTTTGGACATCAGACTACTGCCATGTTTAAACGCAACACATTATCAAAAGCACATCATCCCCACTATAAACCATGGTGGAGGCAGCATTAGGATGCAGAGATGCTTCTCTGCAGCAGGCCTTGGAAAGCGTGTGAAGGTAGAGGAGAAAATGAAATACAGGGAAATCCTGGGGAAGAACCCAGTGAACTCGCAAGGAATCTGCACTTGGGAAGAACATTTGTTTTCCAACAAGGCAGCAACATCAAGGATAAAGCTAAAGTTACATAGCAATGTCTCATAAACAATTAACGTCCTGGAGTGGGAGAGTCAGAGTCCAGATCTTAATTCAAATGAGAATTTATGGCTGGAGCTGAAGAAGTCTGTTCACTCATGATCAACATGACACCTGACAGTGCTTGAGCAGTTTAGCAAAGTAGAAAAATGGCAGTGTGCAAATGTACTGGTAGATACCTGTGCTCAGAGACTCAAAGCTGTCATGGCCACCAAAGGCAAATCTACTAAACACTGACTTGAATTGGGTGAATACTTACATGACTGATTATTTTGTGTTTTATATTTGCAATTAATTCAGACCACTTTGCAGAGACATGTTTTCCCGTTGACATTAAAGAGTATTTTTTCTGTTGATCAGTGTCAAAAAGCCAAATTAAATCCACTGGGATTTAATGCTGTATAACAAAATGTGAAACCCTCTAATGGGCTGAATACTTTTTATAGGTACTGTACTTCTGCTTTGTTCATAATAAACATTTCCAACTCAAGAAAGAGAGCAGAAAGGTCATTCATGAATTTTTCAACGCTTTGCTGACATATACAAAAATATGCTTTTTTATTTTTTGCCTATTTTCTAACACAGTTTCTACAGTCAGTATGTTTAATGCTTTCTGTCAAAATGCAGAGAGTGTTACGTGTCTTCATATTGTATGTAGAAAAAGTCAGAAAGATTTTTTAGATCCAAGTGTGGCATACTGCTGTAGATGAGAGTTTGAGGTTTAATTAGATAAATGACATTTCCTTCAAAACATTGCAAAGTGTTATACACCCAAATATAAAAAAAGCGGAAAATAGGTGAAAATCAGCTTGAGCCTTAACAGGTCATTAGGAATCAGCTGGATGAGATAATGAGACCACTTAGAAATAATTATAACTAAGCAAGCAAGCAAAATGGACTGAGTGATCTCTCATCGGAAAACATTCTTTTTTTTTCTTATTATGTGGCTTAGGCAGCAGTGACATCAGAGATGAACAGGTACAAAGCACTGCTTAACATTTTGAGACCCCCGAGCTTTCATGTGCGAGTCTCCAAACAGATAATGCTTTAATGAATATGCAACAAATGATTAGATTGCCATGCCTTCAATCAAATGACTTCTTTATACATTCAGTAAATTATTTTTTTCCCTGATTTGAAGCTAGAATAATTGACTTCAGTCCCGTCTCTGGCACTCAGTGAAGTTTACATATTCTCTCTATTTTTACACTTAGTTTTTCTTCCAGTGCACTAATTGTCGTCCCACATACAAATCTCTAAAGACCAGGTTGATTGTTCACCTTAAAATGGCCCTCGATGAGTATTTGTGTTGAGTGGATGTTGAAAGAGACTGGAATCTGTTCTTAAATTGATTACCAGCTTGTGGTCAATGCTAATAGAATGACCAGAATAAATCGGCCACAGGATTGGCCAAAATTCTATTGGAGTCGCTGAACCCTTGTGTAAAAAAAACAAATTAGCCCCCCTGTGAATAATTAAACCCAATTAAAAAAGGCCAACCACTAATGACATACATTAAGCATAAAAGCTACATAAAAGCTCAGTAGTCATAATTAAGCTTTATGAAGTTGTGGGAATAGCACTGTTGTTTTTCATTTCTGTGTCAAGTACACAAGTATGTTAATAATAAAGCCTTGCAAAACATCAACCATGCAGTCCCTGGGCCCATGGTCCCTGGTGCATGTGCTCATCCTGTGCTGCCTGTAGTTACACCACAGATTAGAAAATAAATAAATGGTATTAGTACTTTTGCAGTTTCCCATGAACATCTGAATTTTCCAGAGATTTGTCATGTAATCTTATGTTCTTATCTTTTGTGACTTTGCATCGTGTTCATTTGCTTTGAAAGTTAGTTTGTGAGGATACGTACGTCAGATGGCACCAAATTGAAAATGGATTAATTGCAATAAAATGAAAGTCTCCTGTGTATGTTTCTTTATCTTCTAGGCACCTCAATCATCACATTATACAATCTGGAGAAATCATTAAAGGGAAGGTTTTACCTGAAATCACCTCTGAAATAATCCAGTTTTTAAATAATTTTACAAGTATTACCACTCAGTATTTTACCTCAGATACCATCATGGATGGCCTGGAATTAACAATGATCCATCATTAAAATAAATTAGATAAACTTTATCAGTCCAAGGGGAAATTCAGATGCATACAGCAGCAGAAACATAAAAAAACAAGGATACAGACTCATAGAACAAATAATACAATCAATTAATTAATAAGTAAATAAATAAAATTGAGTATAAAACTTTGAATTGCCTGAGAGTAGTGGGCCGAAAAGACCCTCAGAGCTGCTGCATGGCACACTGTGGTGGAATGAACCTGCGGCTAAAAGTGCTCCAAGAAAAGCGCCTGCTGAAGGGGATAGAGGGGCTTCATCATGGCACCATAGTATAAATCATGCTGGTTTTTAAATTTCAGTTTAGCAGGAGAAACTCATTATATAGTATGTGCCAAGAAGTCCTTTATATGAAATGGTCACTCTGGAACTTGCCTGTTGCATCTGTTATGCTTGCTTTCAGGAACAACACCAAATTTCAACAATGCCAGTTCACTTAACCTGCATGTCTTTGTAAACCTACACAGACATGTGGAGAACATGCAAACTCCATGCAGAGAGCACCCAGCATGAGAACCCTGGGCTCCTTATTGTGAGAAAGCACTGCTGCAACTGCCATAACAGGGAAAAAATCACCAAAATGCAAGTGATTAGTGAAAACATCTATAATTTTCTTAAAGAAATAATTTAATTTAACAGAAAATACTTTCTGAATTGCCGTTATCTCTGCGGTGGGTTGGCACCCTGCCCAGGATTGGTTTCTGCCTTGTGCCCTGTGTTGGCTGGGATTGGCTCCAGAAGACCCCCGTGACCCTGTGTTCGGATTCAGCAGGTTGGAAAATGGATGGATGGATGGATTGCCGTTATCTCACCCCATGATGAATCTGAGTTCAAAGATCTGCATTATGGTGAACTGCTGGTGGCAGTCACAAACCTGGCACCTCTGGCTCAGAAGTGATCTCCATGTAGCGTGAGCTAATAGGAGAGCTCCTTTACTTAGCCGTGCAAACTGTTTCTGAACGATCCAAGCAGAGTGCATCCTGGTGAAGTTAGCTGGTCTTCCTCCATGTCATCCCCCTTCTTTTCTGCATAGCGTCATCACTAGAATCCACCCATGTACAGTGCAAATCCCATCCTCGTCGCCAATTGTATTGCTGTGGACTCATACCATGAAGCATATCAGTTTGAAAATTTGCACTGTGGTGAACTGCCGGTGGTCATTTGCAAACTGACAATATCTGGCTCAAAAGTAATCTCTTTGAAGCGTGAGGTAATAGGAGGGCTCCTTTAGTCAGCCGTGTGGAGACTGTTTCTCTCTTAATCAGCCATCTATCAAATAAATAAAACCTAAATGTTCAATTATGAAGAATACATAACCAAATAAACGTCTATAGAAAATTGCTAAACAATAAAACAAACTAATACAAGAAAAAGACTAAAGGGCAAAACCAAAGGTAAATTACTAATAATGGGGGTGAATGTATTGAATTAAGAAGAAAATTAATAAACAGAAAGAGTATTCTCCTGCGGTGGGTTGGCACTCTGCCCAGGATTGGTTCCTGCCTTGTGCCCTGTGTTGGCTGGGATTGGCTCCAGCAGACCCCCGTGACCCTGTGTTCGGATTCAGCGGGTTGGAAAATGGATGGATGGATGAAGAGTATTCTCAACTTAAAATAGAGACGCACATTTGAAAAAATGAAGTGCAGTGAGTTCAAACGAAATGCTGAAATGCTCCTCAAAAGAGAATCATTGCAAAAGAAGTGTCTGAAAGCACAGTAGACAAAAGCAAACTAACAGTAGTGTAGAGTGCTGTGGCAAACTGGAGTCTGATGACCACAGCTCCTGGCTTCGGCAGAGTCAGGTCATGATTAACTCATTGACTGCTGGACCATTTATTACCAGGATGCTGAAGTATAGCTCTATGCGTATATGTAAAGAAATGTATTAGAAAGCAACAGTTTTGTTATCAACAATAACTATTTCAAAAATGTAAAGAAACTGTGAATTACTATATTTTAACCAGCAACACGATTAAAATTTTGCAGTTGGATGAGACCCCTTGAAGCATGGCACCACACAGAGTGCTGCAAACATAACATGTTTGTTTTCGCTCTCCACGCTTGATGCACAGAACACATTTGGTAGCTGATGAATGTTTGCACTCAGTTGGCGGCAGAATGTCCAAAGTGCTGTCCTGACAGTCGTGACACGTTGGACGCCTTGTGATGAAGAAACTTCTTTGGGGCAGCTGTCTGTGTACAAGAGCCTAAAGGTTCCACATCTTCCAATTGATTGTCACTATCTCGATCACTGTCTTTATATCTTGGAACAAATCTAGTTGTTTCAAAACATCAGCAGTTTTATACCTTTTTTGCGCTAACATAACTATGGACTGTTGAAGTATAACACTATTTTCCGCAATCTGTTGCATCTGAAATAGAAAATTCTATGGCTATCCACGAGATGGCAGCATTATAGCAGATAACTGAGATGTGACGACAAAGTTTGGCAGCAATCTGGCTGCGTCAGTGTTGGCTGTATACTGACATGCGACTTATATCGTGCGTCATGCCTTGACAGGCTCAATCAGCTATGACGTAACTCGTACCTTGCGTTCAAAGCATTAAAAATAAGGGACCACAAAACAAAATGAAGACAGAGCATGGCACCAATGCCCTCCTAAGACAAATCAGTGATCTAGCGGCCATTAATATTTTTCCAACAAATTAGAGAGCAGACAACTGTCAAGTTAGAAGTAGTAAATATCACATCATATATACAATTACAGTATGATGATACTGTAATTATGAGATTGGGAATTTAATTTGCACGTTTACCTGTGGTGTTTTTTCTTTGGCTCTCCTCCCCCCAACTGTCCTTTGGTGTGGATTAGCAGTTTCTTAGTGGTCTGCACTGCTAATCATTTGATATCTGTGAGAAAGTTTTAAAAATAACACAATCTTCAAACACAGATTATTAAGTCTTATGGAGAATATAACCCCACACCCCAGATTCTTGCTTGTTAAATTTTAATCAGATCTATCAAAATGTATTACTCAATACCAGAAAGGGAATAGAAATTTAACATGAAACCCTGAATTCTTATTTATTTGTCATTTGTTTTAAAACATATATGGAGTTTGTGCTTTTAGAAGTTAACTATAAACTATCAAAAACACCCCTTTTCAACTCCAATAGATGGGGAATAACTGGTTTGTTTGTTTCAGAATTCTACAGCTTTTTTACAAGCATTAAACAGCAGAATTATGGTATTAACAAAAATTAACTATTCACATTTATAAACTGTTATCTAAGAGTTTAGTAAAATCATGTTTATGATAGTTAGGTACATCATAGGTGTCTATAAAAAAATGAGTTGATATCTAAAGGCAAGATTTCAGATTTGATTCCAGGAGCAGGGAATTAGGGATCTGAAGTGCTGCTGTCAATTGAAAATAATGAAAAGGTAACTTGAAAGGTTATAAGCAAATACCTTAATATAGCTGATAGATGACTTTTTGATAAGTGTGTCTTTAAAATCAAACAAAGGTAACACAGAAACATAGCATAAAATATCCAGGTATATTAATATTGCCTTTTGGAAAGATTTGTGCAGAAGGAATCCCTTGTGGATATAAATAATGAAAATAAATTTTATGTTGGGATTTCATTCAGTTAAACTTATCCTTAAGTGCACTTTCATTCATGAGCCCAATATACTAAAGCAATGATTAAAAAAAGAGAAGTACACCAACATAAATATGGAACAAACTAAAATTATTATGAAGTTAATACGAAAAGTATACAAATATATACGGTAGATATACAGTACATAGAAGTCCAAATCACACTTGACATAGGCTGGCCGTATTCTGAATAGGATAATTCTCTAGGCAAATAATGACCATGTCATTTGCTTAGAAAATGTCTAAATATATGTCCATCATTTGTGGTGCCACATCCACTCCAAAGCAGGTGAAGTGTCACCATGGACACGTAAAATAGAAGGAAAATGGAAAATACTTAATAATGCCAAAACAGAAGCTGTGCTGTCTATAATGGTGAGCAGGTAAATTGGAAGTTACTGGGTATGCCTTGCCTTTTAATTCTGAATTGGAGGTCAGGGATGCAGGAACTCATGGGGATGTAAGTGGGATTTCAGTTAGAATGGTCCCAGTAATTTCTAGAAGTGCTCCTGAAAACCATGGATGTCCAGTATTCCCAGGATTTTTACTGGAGGAAACTCCTGTGTGGTGTTTACAAGCTCTCACTTCTCAGATGATCAACTTTTGTCTGGGTATGAACTAAGTAAAGGCTCTAACTGGCAGGTATTAAGTGTGATGACAGACAGACATACCAGGCTGCCTGATCTTTTATAATAGCAAGAATAATAAGAACACACATTTTAAATACTATTGAGTATAAGAAGTACACAGCTTAACATACACAACTAAAATTACAATTCAATGCTTGTAAAAAATGAAGTTATAAATTAAATCTTTTACTAGTTAAAACAACTCCCCCATCACCACCCCTTCACTTGCTATATATTGCGTTTGATTCCTGTAAGTCTAATCATTTTCCTCTGATGAGGACACCTGGTAGGTTGTCAAAAGCTTAGGAATAAAAAGCTATTTTAAGATATGTGACTCATTTTATGCCTTTGTGGATCTTTAGCTAGAAATGTGCAAACCGTATAACAGAGCGTCGCTTCCATACTGGCTTTATATATCAAAGTAATAAAATAATAATATGTAAAAGAATTAAAAGAAGAAACACACACATTCATAATTTAATAAAGTATATGGATTAGCTGAAAAGTTTTAAATCATTATTTATTTGTCTCACAAATGGACGTCAGAAACTCCAGCTAAAAAAAGATGCCTGCTAAGATAAATTTTTGAGGCCTGTGGTCTTTAGTAGTTCAAGAAGATACAGACTTGATGACCTATGCAGTACAACAACAACAGTAATAATAATTATCAAAACTGGTGTAGTATACTGTATGAGACAATGACACAGCTAAATAGGCTTAAATGATCATCATGGTGTTGTGAACTTGAGAGTTCCTGAACATAAACTGCCAAAAAACATACTCATAAAGCCTGCTAGAATGGGAAAACAATCAAACCCCAGCTAGTTATAAAGAGAGCAACAAAGAATCTTTATAAGCAATACAATTTATTTTAATAAAAAGCTCTGTTAAACAAAAATAAACTCCAAATAGCGCAAAAGGCAAAATACGAGTTGTCTGTAAATAATATGGCAATCCATGGCAAACAAAGTCCCAAAACACAATCCAGAAGGTAAAGTCAAAAAACAGAGCAAGGATCAAAATAGCCCAAACATTCACAAAAACACAAAATGAATCCATATCAACCAAACTCATCAATGCCAGCGGATTCAAAATGAACTGCAATGGACTGTGGGTTTTCCTGAGCCTTTTTAGGGCTGAGGGCAGTTCTTGCAGTGATAAGCAGGTGGGCCCAGTTCTTGGGGAACCACCCACAAAACACAAGAAACATAGCAGTAGCGATTTTGACATATAGAAACTAAATTACCAACAAGGTTCAAATAAAAAAAAAAACAAAATAAACACAAATGGAATTTTTGAACTCTGGCTGGGGAGAAACTCTGGAAACATGGCAAACAGCAACAGGACTGCAACTGTAGACTTTCAATGCATTCTTAAAAGCTGACTTAGTCCAAAGTATAAGCAACTCTCTCAAACAGGCTTACAGTAAAGCTTACATTAAAAGTCCATCTATAACTTGACTGATCACATTCTTCGCTCCATAGTTTTCCATAGTCTCTCGGTAGAAAAGAAAAAAAAAACCCTATTTGCTGTCATGTAGTGATTGAGTGATGATATTACTTTATTTGTATACTTTGATGAGTGTCATGTCCTCTGCAAGCCTCTTTTCTATGTATTGTCAGAAACTCAACTCCGAGTCATTGAAAGGTTTGGGGCAGCCTCCCATATAATTGATTTCCTGGCTGCAAAGTTGAGCAAATAAATACAGCACTGCTGTGCACAAAACAGAACTGAGGGAATAGGGAAAAGGTGCAGGCTTTTAAAGAGGAAGACAGGAAGTGAGGTCATAGGGGTCGGGCTCATGAAGGTCTTCAGCCATTGGTTCGAGCCCAGATGTGACATCACAGGGGCCAGAGCCAGCAAGGTCTTCTTCCATAGGCTCGGTCCCGGAAGTGACGTCAAGAGAGCCAGGTGGAATCTCCCATGAATGGTCTACAGGAAAGGGAGAAAAAAAGTCGGTGCACTCTGCCACATCCTGGTATGCCTCGGAACTGCCCTTACTCAAGCCCTTTAGCTGCCTCCCATGCGCGCGTGTGTGACAGTATACATCTGACAATGATAAAGCCACTCAGAATGATAAAGCCTCTGAGAACATCTTTGAAATACTTGCAAGCTAACAAATTCACAAACATTCAATACTGTAAAGGATTTGAAGTCAGCATGTATGCGGTAGCCTCGATTTCTTTTTTCGGGTCACTTCTGCTTGTTGTTTTTTTTGGTTTGTTTTTTGGTTTGTTGGATTCAGGATAGACACCAATACACAATCATATTGGATTTGAATTGCTAGCAAAATTAATTTCAACAGTCAATTAAAAAATGGATATGAGCCAAAAATTTGAATTGAGACTTTTAACTGTGATCTGAATGTAGCTTAGACTGTAGTGACACAGAGGCTCAAACACAGGCATTATGAAGTTTTTAACAAATTTTTACCATTGCTTCAGCATTACAGGGGCAGTTTCTGCTTTCCCCATAGACAACATTTATGCGTACAGATGTTTTTGGGGCCCCTTATGCAATGCACACTCTATATACCCCTATTTGTGACCCTGCCTTTTCAAAAGGGTCACCCAGACCCTCCTGGGGATATTTACTATAGTACATCATTCAATTTATTACCTGTCATGAAACAATGGAGGTCTGATGATGCCAGAATAGCTGTAGACATACTCTACTTTAAGGAGATGATATATTCCAGAGGACTGCTGAAAAGTTTGACAATGGTACATTAGTGCATGGTGCTACAGTAGGACACTAAGGAGAAAAAAGGCAATAGGTTTAACAAATGATGATTGTGCAAACTCACACAAATTATTTTACAAATAATTAAAACACATATAACTACTCAATGGCATAGTCATTTTTCTTTGTCACTGGCCACATGGTGAAGTTTATCTTTGCTGTGACCCTAACAGCTTAAAAGTTTTTTCTCTTTAATTTTCCTGTGGGACACATCATGCAATGACAGGACACAATGCTAATTAATGTCACTGTCTGTCCATGATGAAGTACACAGTGTGCATCTTACTTTATTTTTGGTGGCTGGCTGGACTTACTGTACATTGGCCTTTGTCTGTTGCAACTTTGAGCCTTGAATATTTTTAAAAAAAGGTCTTATGTGGTCATGTTTTAATATATAAAACAACTAGTTTTATGAGGTGTGATTAAAAATTATGGTGAATGTTGATGCAGAGCACTATCCAAGAGCAACGCAAAACAATTCAATGCAGGTTCTGACATGTCCGTCCTAGAGCCGAGTTTGTGACGAGTTTCGACTTGTGTGATACTGTCAGTCGTTTGTGAGCCACTGTTGAGGTCAAGTGTGTTTTTCAAGTTTGTCACTAATAATGGATATCGAGCAATACATTAACATGAAATTTTGTTTCATATTGCATAAAGCTCAGGAAACCCATCAGATGTTAAAATCGGTTTATGGTGACACTGCACCGACAATTAAGACTGTTTACAAGTGGTTTGATCGATTTCATAATGGATCTGACTTGGTTGAAGAGGAGAAAAGATCAGGACATCCTTCAACATCAATAACCGAGGTAAATGTTGAAACGGTTTCATTCTTCATCATGACAACACTCCTTGTCACATATCCCTTCTAGTACGACAATTTCTGTCGAATAAAAATATTACGCTGTGTCCGCATTCACCTTATTCGCTGGATCTGGCACCGTGCGACTTCTGGCTGTTCCTTAAACTGAAAATAACCATGAAAAGCAAACAATTTCAATCCATTGAGGACATCCAGGCAGCCACGACAGCCCAACTAAAGACACTCTTGAAAGAAAACTTACAGAACTGCTTCGCAAATGTGGCAGGAGCATTGGGATAAGTGCATTCGAAGTGGAGAAGAGTATTTTAAGGGTGACTAGTAGTTGTAAATCTTTTACTGCAATAAACGTTTCTTTTTTTAAAACATTCGCTATATTTTTTGATCACACCTCATATATTTTACCATCTTTCCTTTTTGAATTGATAGATAGATAGATAGATAGATAGATAGATAGATAGATAGATAGATAGATAGAAGAAGCTTCTGTCATGTTTCCTGAGACACTTTTGCTGAATGGTCCGTTGGCTGAATGTCCTCAGTGTTAGGATATTGGGATGATCACACTATGCCTGTAAGATTGTGCTTGTAAATGACAAAAAGTCAAATAATTTCAGGGGAAAAATTAATAGTAACCTGTATATTAGACAGTTCAGCAACAGAAATGGGTTATATTGACCTATAACGTAGTGGAAGGGTTAAATGAAGCCTGTAATCAGACTTTTGTAAGGAAAATGCAAAGGACACATCAGAAAGGTTGGTGCTGCAGAGTTACAGTTCCAGTTTAATTCCTGATTCCCAACCACATTGCAACATACATGTTACCTTGATTTGTCACACTAACTTGGCCAAATGTGTATACATGTGTGTGCTCCGTGATGGACTGGTGCCCCGTCAAGTGTTGGTTTCTGCCTTACATCTAGTTCTGCTGGAGTAGGCTCCAATCTCTGTGATTCTGAATTATATTAACTAGGTTCAGAAACAGAGTAATTAATTCTGAGGTTCTTAAAATTTTTAATCTGTGGACACAAATAAGAAAATCAATACAATACTGGGACCCAAGAAGGTGATTATTGCCATAATGACAGCAGAGCCATACATAGACAAATAATAATGGCCATAGAACAGTAAAATTGTTGGTTTCCATTCAAGCATATCTCACAAAGGAATATTACTAAAAGAGAAGAGGGGAAAGCAAACATATTAATCAGAAAAAATAATTTTCATTCAAAACTAGGATTAGATTCCTAATATATATTACTACTAGGGTAAATGCATAGTGTAAGGTTCAGTTAAGCTGAAACATATTTTTCTTTATAATTAATGCAGCACAAGTATTGTATATGATAATTTTTAAAAGGAAAGTATGAATGATCACATAATTTAGTCACCTGTTGTTGGATAAGGAATAAAGCAGTCAAAAAGTAATTAATTGACACTGTTTATTTGTCTTATATTACATAACATTATTTTTTTTTTCAAATAACATGTTTCAAATTAGCTCCATCATTAATACATGAATTTTCAAATCATTTAGCATATCCATGCAACAATACAATAAACTGACTATAAAGGGTGGAGTCATTTAGTTAAATTATTCCTAGACATTTTTTGTGCCATTTGTATTTTATACAGGTGATTGGGTAAACCTTGATGAGAAATTCAGCGAACAGTTCAACCTGGAATATATAATGCTACTGACTGAGCAAATGATAGAATACAGATGTCTTCTACCACCTGTCTCACTCTTTTGATACTTTCTGGTGTTCTTACCATTTTCAGTAGTTCAATAAACTTGCCCATTTATCCGAACACTTTATTGTTAGAAGAGATTTGTCCTGACCATGTAAAACCTAATGTTGAAACTTCTTTGCACTTCTGTTACAGATCTACTGTAGATGGTGTGAATGCCGTAACAGCGAACACACAATGAGGCACCATCCAGCTGCATATGACCACTGAACCAGCATTTATCATAAAACTCTGCCATAGCATTATATATTCCTCCAACTTACTGTCTCACCTAATTATATTCTCCTACCATAGAAATCAAAGGTCTCTGTGAGGCATCATTAGCATTGTTTGTAGGCTACATCTCAGATTGCATACTATCGCAACAACCAGTACACTAAATAGAGATTGGTATATCACTGGCCACAGAAATGGCTCATGGACAAACTCGACTAATTTTCACAATCATGTGGTGACCCAACATAAGCATGTCCAGAGAACAATTGGTATCACAACCCTTAGTTTAAGAAACACTGAATTAATGGATGGATAAAAAAATGTGGGCACTTGTTTTTTTTTAATACACTAAACAGTGGACTGGATTGTTAGACTTGTTTCTTTGGATATGCCCAGATGACCATAAAAAACACAAAGTGCATCCTAAAACTGTTTGGGCAACTGTTGTTTACTGGGCCTGTACAAATCCTAATATGCAAGTGTAAGCTCATATAATATATTGAGGCTGAGGTTGGGGATTACACCTAAGTAAAAGAACTGTGAGATTTTACTTCCTATAATGTGTGTCATCCTGTTTGAGTGGAGAGTTTCTTTTACTTTTTATTTATTTATTTGTTTTTTTAGATTTTGCTCCTGCTTTCCACAAGTATTCAATACAATTTTGCTGCAGAATGCATTTGGTTTAGTGTCAGAATAAGGTTACATCAGGAAACTACAGAATTTCGATTCAGTAAATTGGGTCAAATTTAGAGACATTCCTCAGTGGAGATTGGTCAGTATGCAACATTTGTAACCAGCTTTATCAAAAAACTACTACAAAAACATTCGGGTATTTCCTAATATGAAACTATAGCTCACCAATGACATTCATAATTTAGTGAAGGCTTGCAGAAGTGCATTTCAGGTCAGTAATGTCATGATTCTTGATATCTTATTTCATTTATGAATAAAAATATTTCATTTTCTTTTTCTTATTTATTTATTTTTCATTATGATGGTGATGTTATTTCAATATTGTGTTGTCTTTATGTTTGAAGAGCACAGCCATCTTGTTTACATCTTGTCCATTTAACTATGAAAGATAGAGATGTCAAGGTCATAGTATCCAAGCTTTTGAAAATATATTAACACTATAACTGCCATGTATTTTTTCAGTACTATAACCACCTAGACCACACTAATGGGAGTCTGAATCTTTTTGTTCTCACTAATGGCCCTTCAATTCACCAGCCTGATAATGGATTTCCACCTCCCTACCCAAAAAACCATATCTAGCCTAATAGTTTGATTGAATGTAAAAATAAATGTTTTCTAGGCACTCAGCATATATTGTTTGCATATATTTTCGCTTTCAAATTTAACATGCATTTTCAATTTTTGTCCATTGTCCATCCATCCATTGTCCAACCCGCTGAATCCGAACACAGGGTCACGGGGGTCTGCTGGAGCCAATCCCAGCCAACACAGGGCACAAGGCAGGAACCAATCCCGGGCAGGGTGCCAACCCACCGCAGTTTTGTCCATTGTGTGCATTTGTAATACAAAGGAAAGGGAAAGGAGAATATGTGATACCACATTGTGGATGGAACAAGATATGAGTGAAGATGACAGAGCTGGAAGGTGGCTCCCTCACATTTTCACTGACACTGCAGAGACACGAAAATGTATGCAAATGCAAGAATAAACATGCACTAAAAACATATTTTGTTTGATAATTTGCCCCTCATTCATAGTCAAGTACTATGTTGCATTTGTTAGTCCATCGTCACAAAGAAACATTGTTATTCTCACATTTGCATAGATTAACAGTTCTGCCGAGTCTGTGAGAATATTGAGAGGACTTTTCTTTTCACTTGTGGCTTGCAATGTGCCATCTCGTGTGTTCTCCTTTTCCCATGTCAAGTCACTGCTGGAGGTGTACTTCATATTCCAAATTTTATGGAAAACGTGATGCGGTTTCAAGTGAGTCCCTAGTCATTTTTTGCCAAATTAAAGTTACTGACTCACCAATAGTTTTTAGTTTCTTAATTTAATTATTATGTGTAGTGAAACAATGTGAATGATCATAAGTGTGATATTTTATTATGGTGATTAGTTTCTAATTGCTGAAGACAGACAGTAATTTACACCTGGGTACCAACATTCAATGGTGTTGTTCCTGGCAGTAATGGGAGAGTAACAAAATATCTTCAATCACATTTCAACAATATCAGCATTTTCAGTACTGCAATTTAGGAAAAGTCAAGGTAAGAATAGGAATGTGACATACACACTGATGATAATAGATTTAAAAACACAACAGAAGTTGGCGTCAGCGCTATTGCTTCTAGTGTTAAATAGCTTTTGCCAGTGGTTAATGTCCACATACTGTTATCTTGGTAAGGAACCAAGATTTATTTATTTTATTTGGTCAGTTCTGGTTTTGACTCTGCTGTATCTGAAAATTTAACTACTGAATTTTGATGTCTGATAAAGATTTTCTTTTTTTTTGGAGATTTTTTTCTTGTTTTCCTAGGCAAGCTCTCTACTAGAGAGCACATTTTTGAGGGTGTTCACTACAAGTAATATGGAAACATAAATTAAATCAGCCAAGAATAGTAATTAAGGATGCTAAAAGTCAATTTGAGGATAAGTTGAAATCTCAATATAGCAGCATTTGTTTTGAACATCTGTGTGGCAAGGTTTACAGATGTTTATGGATTTCAAAATCAAACCTAATCCGATTGCTTGCAAATTTTCTTGAACTTAGTGCTTTTTACACTCACTCTGAATAACGATAACAAACAGACTTCTATCCCACTAATGGATGTGGTTATGTAAGGGAGACAGAATCCCTCCAGACAGATAGATAGAACTTCATTTGTCTCCAGGGGGAAATTTCTTGGCATTACAGAGGCATATTGCTGTTGGTATATAGGAGCCCTCATTGTGTTTCCTGACAAATTTCTACTGAATGATTCGTTGACTGGAAGTCCTCAGTGTTTGTGTGTCAGAGACAGGATATGCAGCATTGTTTATAATTGCACTCAGTTCTCTTTTAATTCTCTCCTTGTCTACCACCTCCAGGGGGTCCAGAGTGCACCTCATAACTAAGCCTGCCCTTTTATTTAGCTTGTTGGTTCAGTGACCCTATCTTAAAGTGATGTTACCAGCTCAGCACACCACAGTGTAGAAAATAGCACTGTCTGTCACAGAGTTGTAGAAGATGTGAAAGATGTCACTTCCCACATCAAAGGAAGACAGTCTCCTAAGGAAAAAGAGCCTGCTCTGCCCTTTCCTACATAGTTCCTCTATGTTCTGAGGTCAATCCAACCTGTCATTGATGTAGACCCCCAAGTAGGAGTGGACCACCTCAACATCCAGTTCTGACATAACAGCTCTTTGGTGCGACAACCTTTTATAACCAGTTCCTTGGTTTTGCTGCTGTTAAGATGCAGACAGTTCTCTTTGCACCAAGAAACAAACTTCTCTATCTGACTCCTGTCCTCTGTCCTAAAAGTCCCCCCCCCCCCCCCCCCCCCCTTATCAATACACGACATAAGTGCCCAAATCACCAGAGAATTTCTGCAAATGACATGGTCTGGTGTTATATTTATAGTCTTAGGTGTAAAGAGCGAAGAGAAAAGGAGACAGGCCTGTTCCTTGTGGTGCTCCAGTGTTACTCTCACAGTCCTTGAGTCTCACAAACTGCATTCTGCCCAACAGATCCAGTCCATTATTCCTCCACCATAGACTCATTCACCTGCATATTTATGAATTTATTCCTTAATGGAGATGACTGGATGGTCAAAAGGCACTGGAGAAATCAAAAAACAGAATCCTCACAGTGCTGCAGGTTTTGACCAGGTGAGAATAATCCTTGTGGATCAGATCAAAACTCATCCTCCATTCCAATCTTTGTCAGATAGCAAAACTGAAGTGGGTCCAGGTGGTCTGCCACAAGAGGACTCCATAGTCCCTTTGGCTTTGTCTCCCTGCAACAATAAATGTAATTAAGCTGGTCTGAGAATGTATGTATGTACTGTCAGCCCTGTACAAACAGGGGACAACTGTATGGATACAACATGGGCAACTGTTGGCCAAACTGTTGTTACACTGTTGGTAACAAACTTTCCTGTTATACATCCAGGATTCAAAAAGAAGAATTCTGATGTCACTTTTTCTGGCTCCAAACCTGAAGTCTTGTCTCTTCCTCCCCAGGTAGGAAATAAAGATCCCCAGCACTGGAGTATTTGCTGAAGCCGAGTTTGTGTGTAGTGTCGTGCACCAGGAATGACCTTTTTTAACTGTTGTTAACACTAGAATTACCAAAGCCTATAAACTCGTAATTCCGGCCCACCTTAAATCCCTTTGCACCTCTCAGTCAGTGTCTTTTGTCTTGTAAATGTGTCGATAAGCCCAGGCAGCAAGCAGCCTGCTGTACCATCCCCCCCCCCCACCCCCCACCCCCTCACCGCAGCAGAAAGGGCAAGACATTCTCCTAGTTCAAGCCTTGTTTATCTGTTAGTGAGCTACCTAGAGTTGTATAGGGTAAATAATTTCATGTGTGTTCCGTGTCTACAACAATCTATTTAAACACATCTTTAAAACAGTTTTTCATATTTTACTAATAAATGACAAAATGTAGAGATGAACTGTATAATGTGTGACCGATATGGTCTACCAATTTTTGTATTTCCCTCCTTTTTTCCTGTTCGGTAAAAGAGGCATACCTTTGTGTGTCACAACTGTGTTGTTTGTATTGTCTTACAGTTTTTATGCAAGGCCATACATATTTCATTTCATTGGCATATTTGTCACAAACCTGCTGGCCTTTTTTTTTTTACCACAAAATAGACCACAAACCTTAACATGATACTCTAATACTTAGGGGTGGATTAAAAAGATTCCAAAGTCTTCTAATTTGTGAAAAATTTGATCTGCTGGTTTCTACAGAATCAACAAATTTCTCATGAGGCTGTATGTCTGAGCTCCTTCAGCACAGAGTAAAATAGATTTCTGATTGTTGCCATCTGTAATGACATTTGCAGAAAATGCAACACAGTTTCCCAATATGTTTTCTATTGAACAAGCATGTGAGTTGAATCTTGCAAGACATATTACCGTTGACATTTTGTATTGTATCTCTGCCACTTCCCCTTCCTAGAGTCTTTACTTCTGATATACTGGTCTGCTTTATCCACCTCAAAAATATGTGATAAGTTGAAGACACAGGAGCAGAAAAATAAAGCTTAAAACTGTTAATACAGCACGCATTGGAATTGACTAAGCTTAAGCTACTGCAAATTAAATATGTATAAAATGCTGTCTTATTTTTTTAAGATCATTTAATATTCATCCAGTAACAGGTTTGACTCTCTTCTACAAGTTTGTAGCGCCTGTGGTGACAAGCTGAGCCATACAGTATGAAGTCACAGACCTGTGACTTAGATGCTCTTAAAAATTTTGAGTTTGATGGCCAATCAACACATTTTTGGATTATTAACTTACTTTTGGATTTAGAAATATAACAGACTCTGCTTTATATTTAGTTAAAGGCAGTAATGCAACATATGGGAATGTCTCATACACAGAAAACGGTCCACCTTGCCAACTGAAAAATGCTGAAAAATATATAACTAAACAGCACCATCCATCTGCTTCACTGAATACATAATTTCTTTCAGGATCAGGAAGCACCCTGTTGCTTGGCAACCTTAAACATGAAATGTTTAGAAATCTAAAAATGTCTGATTTGTTTTTACTTCTAATTAGCTACAGATAATAAAGAAATTATTTTTTATATCTTAATTTGTGGAAACAATTCTGAAAGTATATCATGAAGTATGGATTTGAAGACTTTATACTGGTTTAACACATACACAATATGGGCACTGTGATGGACTGACACCCTCTCCAGGGTTTGTTTCTTCCTTGTGCCCTATGCTAGCTGGGATAGGCTCCAGTGTCCCATGTGACCTTGTTCTGGTCTAAGTGTGTTAGAAAATGACTGCCAATAGGTGCACCACTTACAATCTTAAATGATTTAATAAACTAAAACTGCAATTGGTTTATTATAGTAATCCTCCACCAAGTTTTTAGTTTGTGAGTCCTGACTAGACGCTCCATGATGTGTCTTAAATAAATGCTGTGTGGGATTTCTAATGCTCTGCTCCTAGTTTTTGGTTGTGCCTAATCCTGTAATAACTGAGTTGTTTGCACATTAGATAGATAGATAGATAGATAGATTCTATCTATCTATCTATCTATCTATCTATCTATCTATCTATCTATCTATCTATCTATCTATCTATCTATCTATCTATCTATCTATCACTTCATTAGAAACCTAACAGATACATAAGTAAATACAATCCATTTCATCTCTATAGTTTTATATATTGGGACAAAATTACTTTTTATTAAATAAATAACGACAAAGTAAAAACTTGTTTGGCTATCTATAGCAGGGGTCCCCAACTCCGGTCCTGGAGAGCTACAGTGGCTGCAGGTTTTCATTCTAATCCTTTTCTTAATTAGTGAACTGTTTTTGCTGCTAATTAACTTCTTTTGAATTAATTTTAATGGGCTTGCTCTTGAAGACTCAAACCCCTTAATTATTTATTTTTCCTTAATTAGCAACCAAGTGATAATGAGACAGAAAATGAGAAAAACATGACCAGCAAACTGTCCATCATACCAAATCTGAAAATAAAGAAAGACAAAACTCTCAAGAATGTTGATCTGCTCAGGTGACCAAAACATTTGAACAGTACTCTTAGAAAAGAGAAAATCAACAATTTCAGAAATCTCTGTTATTGCACAATGAGAGCAGCAACAAGAAATTGAATAAAAGAACGGGTTTAGTTAACGACAAGACTTGGCACCTAATTAAGCAAGTGGTTGGAGTGAAATTAATTGGAGTTTGAGGCCCTGACTTAGTTGGTCATACTGTTGGCTCACTCACTTCATGTTTCATTTCTGTTTGGGTGCCATTTAAGGAAAGAAATGAAGCAATTCAGAAGAAGGATGAAGAAAATCAAGGGAACAAATCTCAAAAAATGCAACTCGATTAAAATTAATTCAAAACAAGTTTATTAGCAGCAAAAAAGGTCACTAATTAAGAAAAGGGTTAGAATGAAATCATGTAGCCACTGGGGCCCTCCAGGACCGGAGTTGGGAACCCCATATCTATATCACCTTTAGGAATATGAAAGACATCCATGCCACTGGCCTTGTAACTACATTGAAGCAGTGTCCTCCTCCAGCTGGTGTTTCTTTATCGACTCCTGAGCTTTTTCACATGAACGCTTGTGAGTGAAGGCTTGAAAGTCTTAGCTGGAAAACAAACTTGATTGCCCATGCAACTGCCTACAAGGAACACGTTGGCCTCTATAAGCAGGCGCTACAGAGAGCTAAGTCTTCTTATTATACTAATAGCATTCTGTGTGGTCAGTATAACACCCAGACACTTTTTTCTACTTTGAATAAGTTACTTAAACCTGTAAATAACTTTCTTTTGATTTCCAAATCTGAGCTTTGACTAAAATTTCTGTCCTTTTTTAATAATAAGATTGATTTCATTTATTCTAAATTTCAAAAGATCTACTTGTTCAGTCAAAACGGTGCCCATCTCCTGTTCTAACTAGAGGCTGTTTATCTCGTTTGCCATTGTTGGACGATCCTGCAGTCCCTAAGCTTGTCATGACCACAAGGCCAAATACCTGTATTTTAGAGCCCATGACTTCTTCTTTAGTGAAGGCTACTTGGCCTTTTCTTCTCACTTTTATCACTAGTATTATCAATATGTCTCTTTATACTGGCCTGGTCCTTTCCATCCTAAAGACAGCTGTTGTTACTCCTGTTCTCAAAACACATGAACTTGACCCTGAGGATTTTAAAGTCTATCGACTTATTTCAAACCTTTCCTTTCTTAGTAAAATCCTAGAATGCGTTGTTGCAGACCATTTCAAAGACTATCTTGCCTCTAATGACTTGTTTGAGGAATTTCAGTCTGGATTTAGGGCCAATCACAGTACAGAGATAGCACTCATCAGGGTGACTAGTGATCTCCTAGTCGCAGCAGATTGTGATCTTTTCAGACCTAACTGCTGCTTTTGATACAGTACATCATGATATTCTTTTGTTTAGACTTGAGAATGAGTTAACTATTACTAGAAGCGCTCTTGTGTTGTTTAAATCATACCTTAAGGACTAACAACAATTTGTTACCATCACTAATTTTAGGTCTGACCCATCTTATTCGTCCCTCAAGAATCAGTTTTTAGTCCTCTGCTCTTTATCATTCATATACTTCCTCTTGGTGTCATTATTAGACAGAATGTTCTATGATTTCACTATTTTGCTGACGATACACAGATTTATCTACACAGGGCTTATGCAAACATTACCTCCTCCTGCATTGGCTATCTGTTTCACTGACATCAAACACTGGTTGTCTGAAAACTTTCTCAGACTGAACAGTGATAAAACCGAGGCTTTAATTATTGTATCTCTATCCACTTTAAAGTAAATAGACAATTTCTCAGTAAAAACCCTATGCTTATTAAATCCTTATTGGATAGGTTAAAAATCTTGGTGTAATTCTTGATCCTACACTCTCCTTTGATCCATTGTTAATATTAATAAAATTACCAAAAGCTTGAAAAACTAAGGGTTCACTAGGGCACAATATAAATATTGGCTATCGTAGTCCAAAAACAAAATATTCTCCAATCCAGAGCAAAGGATGCTGTCATACTGGAGCTTGGTTCTCTGTGATTGCTGGGTGATACTTAGACACCACATTCGGGGCTCATCCGGTTTTATGGCTTCCGACCAGGAGGGGTGGAGCCTATTCCGGGGGCTGTGGGCCTATCAGTAATGGACTTTTTTACATAAATGAGCAGATGTCTAACTGTTTCAATATGCGAACAATCATGATGTGCACATTGACTATGTGGTATTTTAGAAGAAAAGAGACAGCTAAAAAATAAATGTGACTATAATAGCCATATTATATGTACTAATATGGCCTTCAGAGTCATCAACAATTATTTTGTCTAGTCAATATTAAAAGCATTGCTATCAAACAAGATTAATTTTCTTTTTAAATGTTTACTATGCAAATTTTTAAATTGTAAATATTGTAAGGGTTGGCTTGCATCTCAATCCAGCTGGGATGTCCAAGAAACGGAAGGATGGGGGAAGGCAGCATTTTTAGTCCACTGCCTCCTCCAGAATGCTAGATGGCAGCTTCCCTGGGTTGCTGAGGTTTCCCTGAATCCTACAGGGCATCATGGGACTTGGAGTTTTTTACCTCAGCCCTGTTGAGTACCATGGGTGCCACCAGGGGGCAATGCAAGGTCTGAAAGTGCTTACAGACTATGTGGGTGGAAGAACAGAAGCATTTCCAGGTTGGCCAACATCAAAGTAGTTGCTGGCCTTAAAGAGACGAGCCAGAGATGGGTGGAAGATGGACAAAGCTTTATGGAAGGAGTAGAGGAGACAAAGACCAAGAGACAGAGAGAAAGAAAGAAGAGGCACTGTGTTTTGTGCCCTTCATATACTTGTGGTGGTGGGAAACACTATTGTAAAGAGTTTTCCACAGAATAAATAGACTATTTATGCTTTTAACTTGTGCCTTGTGTCTGTTGTGTTGTGTTTGGGGAGCTGGAGCGCTCGCTGCTGTCCACAATATAAAATAAACATTTAGCAAAATCCAACTCAATGCACTTATTAATACCTATTGATTTATAGTAAATAATGATAATAATTCTTTACATATACATAGCACTTTTCTAACTACACAAAGTGCTCTCTACACAGGGAGGACCTGGGACCTGAACCCTTGATCTCCCACTGTAAAATACCATGAAATGTTAGTTATATTTTAAAATAATATTAAAATCTAAAGCAGGAGTTCTGTAGTTCTGTCCTGGGGTATACCAGTGGCTACAGCTCAAAGCTCTTACACAGAAGGCTGTGTCTGTTTTTATACCAAGCGGTGCTCATAACATGCGTTGAAGCAAGTATGATGTATATAACAGTTCATTGTGAAAGTTGCAGTGGTATTATTTCAAAAACACTCAACTCCTAAAAACTAGGTAGAAAAAGAGATAATGGGTAGAAACTAAAACAAATCAAAATAATCCAAACTAGTGCAGAAATACATTGAAACAGCCTCAGACTTTGACTCTTTAGACACTGTCAAGCACTGTCGAACAAACTCCAAAAATTCCTGACAAGCATGATAATGATAATGATTTTCAAACATGATAATCTTGGATGTGGTCTCCCCTCACTGGTCTGACATTGCCAGTATTCTCTGGTGATGGTGCTAAACAGCATCTCCTTTGTGGTGCCTTTCAAGGTTCAGTGTCTGCTTCTTGCTGTTCTGTACCACGTCTGCATATTGCCATTGGGATGCATAAATTACCAGCATATGAAGATGAAACCCAACGCTACCTTCACCCTCTTTCATTAAATGGAGTTGTTGGATTTATTCTACCTTTTTCCAGCTAAGCTCTGAAAACTGGATTAATTCTCAAAATCTCCAGCTAACCAGAAATTGCATGATTCTTTCTCACTCAATTTCAATTCCTGCAACTTTTTTTCTTGTATTAATACATAGCCAAGTTGTCCTTATTGTCCTAATGTGAAATTCATTCCATTTCAAATGTTAACATTAAACAATATGATGCTTATGTTAAGAGGTGCACCATGCAACCACTCCTTCAGAGGCTGTCATCCGCTCAAAGGACCCCACAGCTGTGGCCTCTCGGACGAGAAAGCTCGACTAAGAATGGAGAGTGAAGCAGCCGACTTGTCATGCATGACATTAATATAAAACGGAAGGAAAAGTTTAATCAAAGGCCCTGATCCAAAAGAATAGCTACAGAGAATAAGCAGAATGTCACTTCCTGTGTCATTTCCACATATTTATTTAAAAGGTGTCCATAAAATAATATGGAAAGGCAAATCCAAAACCAGGGAAAAAATGACATATGCATGGAGTGTGCCATTCACATAACGGTAAAGCATAGGCACAAAAGCACACTGGTGGAACCAAAAGGGCTAGCATTTCCCTTGCCCCTCTTGTCATGTGACTGGGGATAGATTCACATTCCGATATCACAGACATTGATAAAAAGTGGCCATGGCAAATTGCAGTAAAGAAGAAGACCAAAACTCCAAGCCAGATCCTGACAGTACACACATCCATAAGACTTGTGAATTTCCCCTTGGGATTAATAAAGTATCTATCTATCTATCTATCTATCTATCTATCTATCTATCTATCTATCTATCTATCTATCTATCTATCTATCTATCTATCTAAGACATGATCAAACACATGCCTATTGGATTAGTTTGGTGACTATAATCTGTCACTGTTTATGTATAAGTGAGTGTGCTTTCAATAGAGTGATGCCCGAGATAGCCAAGACAGGCTCCAAAGCTGGCCGTCCACCCTGAATCGAGCTGAGTATATTCAGTAATGAATATAAGGATTAACAAATACCTGTTTATAACTGAACATCTTGTGGTGGTATGCTCCATGAAGCAATAAATAAAATACAGCAATGGATGTGAACTTGTTAATATGGAAGCTGTTCCATGTCTCCGAATTTATATTTTAAATGAAGCTGGCAGGGTGGCATGCAGGGACGTGTGGTCAGGGGAGGCAGGTGAGGTCATCATGAAAAGTGAAATAAACTAATAATAATAATAATAACATAAAATTAATTTGTCCACTGGTCTGTGCTATAAATTTTTTTTCTGTACGATTCCAATAATTTTGACAATTTTTATAATCAAAATTGCTGAATTGGGGCCATTTCCAGTTCAAATACAGGGGACAAATGTAAGGAGCGGCAGGGACGAGCCTCACCTCACCTCGGACTGTGTTCTCCCTCAAACACTGGGTTGATGCCTGCAATTGGTGCATACCTGTTGCTGTTTCTCTGTGTGTCGCCAATATAATGTTTGCAGAAACGTTTATTATACACCCTTACTTTCCACAGTCTGGCTATTATCTTTAATGAGTGTGTGTGACATATCTAGTCTTGCTGATCTGACATAAAACCGCAGTGAGAAGGCACAAGGAGAGGCAGACAGTACTGTGTTGCACTGAAGTGTGAGCCCAGCAGGTGCTTGTTGCTGTTCTTCTACTCAGAGACACCAATAAGTTAGCGATATCAGAAAGTCAAGTGCACTGCAGCAGTCCGTTTATTTTTATTTTTTGTTCTGACTGACTGCCAAAATGGAAGATTAAGATTTTTAAAACTAAAGGAAAATAAGGAGGACTTTTACAAGAAAGTGACAGAGATTTTCGTGGAGAAGGATAGGCACATGGACTTCATTTACAAATAAAGGTAAGACCATAAACGGTTTTCAGTTTTATAAAAAATGGGATCAGATTGAGAAAAAAAACAATTCAATATTTAAAAACTAAATTTTGACCTTACATAAAATATCCTTTTGTTGAACAGTCTGTATTAAAATTGATTAAAGCATCAGAATTAAAAGCAATTAAATATTTCAATTAAGGACAAATTTGACATCCGTTTTTTTTGTACACCACTCTGTACTTTAATTTATATTAAATGAGTATGAATTGTGGAATTCTGCGGTGGGTTGGCACCCTGCCTGGGATTGGTTCCTGCCTTGTGCCCTGTGTTGGCTGGGATTGGCTCCAGCAGACCCCCGTGACCCTGTGTTCGGATTCTGCGGGTTGGAAAATGGATGGATGGATGGAATTGTGGAATTGCAACAGCAAATTTAGAACACATGGAGGGTGCAGAGCAAATACGCTCTCTCCACTCTCTCTCACCGCTATAAATAGCCAAATATGTGCCTTACCTGTGTGTGTGTAAAGAATGCTGATGAGATATGAAACATAACCAGTAGTCAATGTGCATACTGGCTGCCAATTGAATGGTGAATAAGCTACTCTTTTGGGTTCACATATTTGTAAACCTCACTCTGAAGGAGTCAGTGCCTCACTAGCCATGAACATCATCGCACGTCACTGGTGGCATGGTGGTGCAGTGGTAGTGCTGCTGTGTCACAACAAGGAGAACAGGTGCTCCCTATGTGAAGTTTGCATGCCCTTCTCATGTCTGTGGGGTTTTTTTGGTTTCTTAAAGACATGCATATTAGGTGGCTAATTTTAAGTTGGCCCTAGTGCGTGTATGTGGGTGTGTGTACATGTGTGTGTGTGTGTGTACATATGTGTTGTGAAAGGACTCAGACCACACAGAAAAACAGCTGGGGACAGCCACCCGTATACAGAATTTTGCAAGTCTTTACAGACATCAGTCCAAACAGAACTGGTAGGCAGACAAAAACAGTGCGGTTTTAAAGCCGGTGCAGGGGAAATGACGTCATCTGGGCAGGAAGCAGATGTGATGTCATCTGGGCAAGGACCAGAAGTGATGTCATCTGCTCAGGAACTGGTAGTGATGTGATTGGGCCTGGAAACGGAAGTGATATCATCGTCCCCAGACGGAATTTCCCGTATTTGGTCTGGAGAGGAAAAAGAGAAAGGATCAGTGCACTCTGCCATCCCCTGGTCTGCCGAGTATTATCTTTTGTGTTATCTTTTGTATTATCATGTGGTGCCAGTGTGTGTGTATTCATCCTGTCCAGGGATTCTTCCTGCCTTGTGCCTGATGCTTGCTGCTCCTTGCAACCCTAATTTTGGATAAGCAGGTTTGGACAATGGATAGATGGAAGGATGATGATGGCAAGTCATAATGTATATGGCCATTGGCAGAACCACTGCAAACATTGTGCAGCACACGATGGACAGACCTAGTTGGTGACCTGCCTTTCCCCATTATCTTAGGAATACAGTTAATTCTAGATGCAGAAAAATATATTACAAGTATCTTCTCCTGAAGTGATGAGAAATGATAGTAGTGCCTGCTGACAAAATTAATGTTGTTTAATGCACCTCTGTGATGACAGTTCACCTTCCATACTTCTTGCATTGATAAAGGTAAATGTTCCTTCTGTCAGTAGATTTTATTATGCTTACTTCAAAACATGTTTTCATTTTGTTGTTAGATTGAATTTTCTGTAGTTGTGTGTTTATATTTTTATTGAAGAGAGTCTTTAAATTCTTAAAAGTGTTTACATTATGCATCACTAACAGAAAATAATCAAACTAAAATTCATTCAAGACACAGTTTGTTTTTTTTTTTTACTGAAATTGGATTATTCAATTATGTTCAAAAAGGAATAAGCACATTTGTTTTTATAACTATATGCTATTGATTTCATCCTAGCTTTGTTTCATAGTGATGTTTAATTCAATAAAGCTGAAAATGTTAATTCCGCCTGCAACCCTAAATTGGCCTGATATGAGAGCTTGAGTGGGCCATGTCATGACAACTAGGAATGGTTTCTGCTGTGTGCGTAACTTGGGTTCCTGAAACTGGTCACCAAGTGATTTAACAAATGGATGTTCATATGCATCCACTATATGGCCAAATTATTGTGTTCAGGTGTTTCATTGTTAACAGGTTCATGAAATCAGGCACATAGCCATGCAATCTCCATTGAGAAACATTAGCAGTAGTATGGGTCATACTGAAAAGCGCAGCGACTTTAAACATGGCACTGGCACAGGATTTAACCTTTGAAATTACTGCTTTGTTAGAGCTGCCTTGGGCATCTGTAAGTGCTGTTAATAGGAAGTGAAAGTGTCAATGGGCAACAACACCTTAGCTACGAGTGGTTGACCGCGCAAAGTCACACAGCGGGGTGTTCGAGTGCTAAAGTGCATAGTGTGTAAAAATTGCCTCCCCCTGTGGCATCGCTCACAACACAACTCACAAACTTCCCCCGGAGTGCAACATCAGCACAAGAACTGTGTGTGAGAAGCTTCTTGAGATGGGTTTCCATAGCACATCAGCTGGCTAGAGTGGTGTTAAGCACACCACCATTAACTCTGGAGAGGTGGAAATGTATTCTCTAGAGTGATGAATCACACTTCACTATCTGGCTGTCTAATGGATTAATCGGTTTAGCACACGCCAGAATACTCCCTCATGGACTGCACAGTGCCTACTGTAACGTTGTCTGACTAAGGAGAGGTGATTGTCTGAGGTTGGGCTGTTAATGCTACAGCATACAAAGGCATTTTAATAACTTGCTTGCTTATGACTTTATGGGAAGGCCCTTTTCTGTTCCAGCATGACTGTGCCCCTGTACACAAAGCCAGGCCCATAAAGATGTGGAGGAAGTCCATTGACCTGCACAGAGCCCTGACCTCAACCATGTTGAACAATTTTGGGATGAATTGGAACACCAACTGTGAGCCAGATGTTCTCAATCAACATCAGTATCACACCTCACAAATGCTCTCTTCACTGAGTGGGCACAAATTAAGCATCTTTGTCAGTCCCAAAGACACACTTAAAAATCTCGTGGAAAGCCTTCTCAGAAGAATGGAGACTGTTGTAGCTACAAAGTAGAGCCCAGTCAAGTGTCTGGAAAACTATACTGTATATATGTAGTGCTGCTGCCTCCCAGCATTTGGGTCCTATGTCTTCCCTGTATGGAGTTTCCTCCAGGTGCACCAGTTTTCTTCCCACTGTCCCAAGACATGCAGGTCAGATGAACTGGCAACACTAAATTGACCCTAGTGTGTGTATGTGTGGTCACCCTGAAATCGACTGGTGCCCTGTCCAGGGTTTGTTCCTGCGTTGTGCCCTATGCTATCTGGGATAGGCTTCAGAACTGATCCTAGTCTGCATTAAGTGGGTTAGAAAATTACAAGAGATTTTCCTGATTGAATGATTGACAAAAAATTCTTGGCTATCTGCTGACAACCTAAGGAAAATATTTTTCACTAATGGATCAAAAAATCCAACCCCACCAAACAGTTAATTTAATTGAAAAAAATGTGAGAAAACCATGGTAACGTTTTGCTTGTAATAGTCGGAAATGCCGATCTTACTGTTGGTTTACAACTGTTACAAAACAGTGCAGATGGTAGCATGTGTGACTGCAAGTCCATGGCATCTTGGTTATAGCAATATCTACATACTTTTTTGTCATGATCTTATTTGTGTTTCCCATACAATATTATACCCATAAGAATAATTATCATCACTACATAAATGATATCAAGTTTACTGCTATAAAATTGTACCTTATCGTAAAAAACCAAATTGACCTGCATTGCTTAAAAATTTAGATTACCTCTTCCTGACTTTACTTACAAACATTAATCCATGAATTTATTTTATATTATTTTATTGTCTGAAAGCATTATAACATCTTTACATTTGTGTTTCATTTTCCATTGCCTTGTTTTCTATTTTGTAATTTGAATTTATTACATTGTCAGTGACCCATAGATAGATAGATAGATAGATGATAGTGTAAATAGGACACAAACAACGACAAAGAGTTGGAGCACAACCATGGTGCCCCTGTATACTTGGAAGGCTTAAAGCAAAAAGAAAATTAATAGCAATTGTGGGAATGTCTTCATAGGTGCAGGTTCATCACAAAATCGACTCAAGGTGGCCGATCTCCAGGTTTCGAGGTCACGAGGCAGGAAGAAGAGGGTTCAGACAGATGGACACAGAAGTGACATCAGTGATGGAGTGGCTGTCAATCTTCCATTCAGCAGAGGGAGGAGAAGAGAAGGTATTAGCATACAGCGTCAAACCCGATCCGTCGCGTAGTTGCAATTACCAAAGTCCTTAAGCTGGCCGCCATGCATGTGATGATAGATAGATAGATAGATAGCTAGATAGATAGAGATCCCTACATTTAAAACTTTACACTAACATCTATGAAATTTTTGAATTTATTTTTCAATAGAACTACTGTATGTTGATGTATTTCATTAGTTGTTTCACTTTGCAGCCCATTTTCACAAGTTTTGTCCACATTACATGAACAGTAAATGCATCATTTTCATTAATACACATTCACACACTCACTGAAGATCTTTTTGGTTGCAAAGATTGTAAAAATATTTTGTTCACATTAATGTAAATGAACCAGCACCTTTTCATGTCTTCACTTTATCAGGTATTGTTTTTTCTAAATACAATCATGTGAAAAAGGAAGTACATCCTCTTACAATTATATGGTTTTATGTATTAGGACATAATAAAGAAAATCTGGTCCTTACCAGGTTCTAAAATTATTTAAATTTAACTGCAGGTGTAAAAACAACACACAACAGATACTATTGTGTCAAATGAAGCCAAAATGGAGAAGCAATGTGTGTAAACCTAAGTACACCCCATGGTTCAATAGCTTGTGGAGCCACCTTTACCAGCAATAACTTGAAATAATCTTTTTCTGTCTGACTTTATCAGTCTTTCACATCGTTGTGGAGGAATTGTGGCCCACTTTTCTTTACAATGTTGCTTCAGTTGATTGAGGTTTGTGGGAATTCATTTAGGCACAGCTCTCTTATGATCCCAGCATTTCAATCGAGTTGAGGTCTGGACTATGACGGGACCATTACAATATTTTGATTCTTTTCTTTTTAAGCCATTCAGCTGTAAATTTCTGGTGTGCTTGGGATCATTGTCCTGTTGCATGATCAATTTTGGCCAAGCTTTAGCTGTCAGACAGATAGCCACATTTGGTATACAGAGGAGTTCATGGTTGACTCTGTGATTACAAGGTGCCCAGGTCTTGTGGCTGCAAAACAAGCCCAAATCATCATCCCTCCACCACCGTGCTGTGTTTGGTGGCACTGTGCATTATGGCCAAACATCTCCACTTTGATCTTGTCTGTCCAAAGGACATTGTTCCAGATGTCCTGTGGTTATTCAACTTTGTAAGCATAAGCCATAGTGCCATGTTCTTTTTAGAGAGAAAAGGCTTTCTCCTGGCAACCCTTCCAAACAAGCCATAGTTATTCAGTCTTTTTCTAATTATACTGTCATGAACTTTAACATTTAACATGCTAACTGAGGCCTATAGAGTCAGTGATGTACCTCTTGGGTTTTATGCAATTTCTCTGATCACTGGATGGTCTGACCTTGGGGTGAATTTGCCAGGACATCCACTACTGGGAAGATTGGCAACTTTCCTGAATGTTTCCCACTTGTGAGTTCTCTTTCTCACAGCAGATGGACTTCAAATTGTTTGGAAATTGACTTATAACCCTTTCCAGATTCTGATGTCTTTCCTCCTTGGCATTGTGTTAAAAACACAACTAAATGCTCCACACCAGCAAACTGCCAAAATGTCTGATTTGACAGAGGTGGTCACACTTGCTAATGATCAGTTTTAATCAAGTGCATTTGATATGCAGCACCTTGATGCTACTCACTCTCTTAATTCCTATGGAAGCAGTAAGGGTGTACTTAATTTTTCACACACTGCTTCTCCATTTTGGTTTCATTTTTGTTAAAACAATGTTGAAACTGTGTAATATGTTGTGTGCTGTTGTTCATCTGATGTTGTATTTACCTTATTTTAGGACCTGCTAAGGACCAGATGATTTTATATTATGCCCTGATAAATAAAACCTCAGAATTGAAAGAGGGTCTACTTTCTTTTTCAAATGACTGTGGCACCTATCCGTTTTGAACATTACCTCAAGTAAGTGTATGAGCACAGTACCATCATTATTTATTGGAGCACAGACAGGCTCAGGGTCACACAGTGACTCAGTTTTGGGGTTGGCAAGCTTATCGGTTAACGTCCAGTGCATTAGCCAATAGGCCACTGTCATTGATTTATTAATGATCAACATAGCTCAGCTCTAATTTTTCTTAGTTTATGATGATTTTTATTTTACAACACTTGGTGCACTTCTTCTTCTTCTTTCGGCTGCTCCCGTTAGGGGTTGCCACAGTGGATCATCTTCCATATCTTTCTGTCCAATGCATCTTGCTCTGTTACACCCATCACCTGCATGTCCTCTGTCATCACATCCATAAACCTTCTCTTAGGCCTTCCTCTTTTCCTCTTCCTTGGCAGCTCTATCCTTAGCATCCTTCTCCCAATATACCCAGCATCTCCCCTCTACACATGTCCAAACCAATGCAGTCTCACCTCTCTGACTTTGTCTCCCAACCGTCCAACTTGAGCTGACCCTCTAATGTCCTCATTTCTAATCCTATCCATCCTCGTCACACCCAGTGCAAATCTTAGCATCTTTAACTCTGCTACCTCCAGCTCTGTCTCCTGCTTTCTGGTCAGTGCCATCGTCTCCAACCCATATAACATAGCTGATCTCACTACCGTCCTGTAGACCTTCCCTTTCACTCTTGCTGATACCCATCTGTCACAAATCACTCCTGACACTCTTCTCCACCAATTCCATCCTGCATGCACTCTCTTTTTCACCTCTCTTCCACAATCCCCATTACTCAGTACTGTTGAATCCCAAGTATTTAAACTCATTCACCTTCGCCAACTACTCCCTGCGCCCTCACCATTCCACTGACCTCCCTCTCATTTACACACAAGTATTCTGTCTTGTTCCTATGGACCTTCAATCCTCTCCTCTCTAGAGCATATCTTCACCTCTCCAGGGTCTCCTCAACCTGCTCCCTACTATCACTACAGATCACAATGTCATCAGCAAACATCATAGTCCATGGGGACTCCTGTCTAATCTCGTCTGTCAATCTGTCCATCACCATTGCAAATAAGAAAGGGCTCAGAGCTGATCCCTGATGTAATCCCACCTCCAACTTGAATGCATTCGTCACTCCTACTGCAGACCTCACTACTGTCACCCTTCCCTCGTACATATCCTGTACAACTCTTACATACTTCTCTGCTACTCCCGACTTCCTCATACAATACCACAGCTCCTCTTGAGGCACCCTGTCATATGCTTTCTCCAGGTCCACAAAGACAACACTTGGTGCACTAAATTGGGCTAAATGTCAGATGCTCTGTAACTCTATAATCTATATATATAATTCACAAAGTCGACGCCAGAGGGGGAAGACACCCATGAAAGCACGCACACCAAAACAAGACACCCATGAAAGCACGCAGGAAGGGTGTGGATTCACTAAGCCGCCGACAAGTAGGAAGGAGCCACGCCCACCAACTCTATGACCATTGGATTCGACGACAACTCGCAGAACTACGCCCACTAACTGGGACGCGACGCCTCGGAAAAAACGGCGTCATTTATGTTCATCTGTTGTACGCTACACATGGACCTCTGAGCCACGTTGAGTTGGGGGCAGCAAGTTTTTGATAGGCTGCAACAAAATGATGAAAGTACGGGCGCATTTTTTCACACAAGCTGTGTGTGTGTGGGTGGGTGTTAGTTAGTTAATTTGTTACTCGAAGGATTTCAAGATTTAATATGCACAGGCGGTAACACTGCAAATGCAGCCCAAACTAACCCAAAATCTTCCACAGTCTCCTTACTGTAAAGCAGCAACACTACCACTGCACTACAAGACAGAGAATGCTGTTAAAGAACGCACCACGCTCGATTTTACTTTCACTTCTGTTTGGATAACTGTGTCGTTCAGAAAGTGTTCACCCATCAATACATAATTATGCAGCGTAAGATACGCCGTGAGTTGGCTAGAGCCACGACCACCAACCCGGACGCAAAAACTCACCAATCACCACGTTAGTCGAGTTCCTCCCTGCTACGATCCACATGCACCTCAGAGCCACGAGACAGCGCCAGAGAGAGACAGAGGCACACACAGACAGCCCCAGAGAGAGAGCCACGCACACACAGGCAGCGCTACAGAGAGAGCAGCACAATCTTTTAAAACTGAGGTTAAAACACAATGAAGGAAGCAGTCTTTAAAAACCAATAAGCCCTGTGCCTCATTTTCATTAGCGTCTCACCTGCTTCACCGATGTAGGCCCTACAACAGTCCAGACGCTTTCTCAGCAGCTGACCTTCTCTGTGCCTGACTCCACTACTGTCAGTTGCCTGATTAAAAATGGTGAACTCCTGCAATGTTACTATCTTGGTTGGCTTTTAAATAAAGTTCGGATTTGATTCAAATGTTCCTTTTTTTCCTCCTGTGCTTAAAACTCATTTAAAAAAAAAAGTGTTTATACAACTGCTGCAATGTTACAGAGAGAGAGAGGGCTTGCGTGCTTCTGAGAGACAGAGGGGGAGGGGCTCACGTGCTGCTGAGAGAGAGAGAGAGAGGGTGGGGGGGATAGGCTGCTGCTGAGACAGAGAGAGCCTGCCCATGCAGCTGAGCAGGGAGCCTGGGTGTTTGTGTCAGTGTTATTCAATGTTTTTACTATTACACTGTGCATTCTGTGGTGTAATTAACTCTATTTGTGCTTAAAAATCTTTAAAAAAATATATTTACATACAGTTCATACGGTCTGGAATGGATTGATTGTATTTACATACAATCCTATGGGGGAAATTCCTTTGGTTCACGACAAAATCGGTTTACGACCAGAGGTTTGGAACGAACTATGGTCGTGAACCGAGGTTCCACTGTATATTGAGTCTAGAAAACATGATCAGCAAGTCTTTGATAGGCTGCAACAGAATGATGAAAGAATGGGCACATTTTTTTCTCACAAGCTGGGTGGGTGGGTGTTAGTTAGTTAATTAGTTACTCGAAGGATTTCAAGATTTAATATGCACAAGCGGTAACACTGCAAAAGCAGCCCAAACCAGAAAAGACGGCTGGCAAAAAGTGTCTGACAAATTAAACACGTGTGAATTGTACTTACTGAAGCGGCGTTACGGATTTTGCAAATGTTCATTTTTTCCCTCTGCTTAAAAAACATTAAAAAAGCGGCGTGATTATGTGGCGTATACTACGCCACGGGTTGGTATGCAGCGTGTAAAACTGTTTGTCGCAGATAATTTGCCTTTTACTTTAACACGAAGACAATTTCCTGTTAGATTTGCCTTTGCGATGACAATTGATAAGGCACAGGGCCAAACTTTCAAAAAGATGTGCATGTATCTGCCAAAACCAGTTTTCAGTCACGGACAGTTGTATGATGCTCTCTCCAGAGTTCCATCTTTTCATTCACTTACTGGTATCCCTGCAGGAACACGTGCAGCGAGCGAGAGAGAGCGAGCGACACACACACGCATACAGGCGCGCAAGAGACAGAGCGCTGGACACATAAGAATAATAATACTTCATTAC
This sequence comes from Erpetoichthys calabaricus, assembly GCF_900747795.2. Lineage (NCBI taxonomy): Eukaryota > Metazoa > Chordata > Cladistia > Polypteriformes > Polypteridae > Erpetoichthys > Erpetoichthys calabaricus. The sequence goes on from NC_041395.2 coordinate 314,357,518, forward strand.
ATTGATATACCGTGTTTTCAGTATTCAAAGCGCTATCCACACAGGGAGAAACCGGAAAGCGAACCCAAAATCTTCCACAGTCTCCTTACTGCAAAACAGTAGCACTACCATTGCGCTACAAGGCAGTTAAAGAATGCACCGGCCTCGATTTTGTTTTCACTTCTGTTTACAGCAATCGGATCGTAGCGTGCATTGTTGCAATGTTACTTTTCTTGGTGGCTTATTACATTACGGATGTTTCACATGTTAATTTTTTTCCCTGTGCTTAAAAGACATTAAAAAAGTGTTTCTCAACTGTGACTCCAGAACAACTCAGTACGCAAGCTATATTAAGCGTCAACAACGAAGACTGGCTACACCTTAATTAACAAGTGCTGAAACTTATCCCTACCGACGAAGTAACTTTCACCAGCGTGGCCTCCATCGTCACAGACGATCCCGCTTTCAGTCACGGACAATTGTATGTTGCTCTCTCCAGAGTTCCATCTTTTCATTCACTCACACTGGTATCTACAAACCCACCCCATTTGGACAACTGTGTCGTTCAGCAAGTGTTCACCCATCAATACATAATTATGCGGCGTATGTTACGCCACGGGTTGGCTAGTGTACTTTTAAATAACGATCATTACCTGAGTTTGCCTCAGCACTCCACCAGTTGATAGGATGCTAGTCTGAAAGAGCCAACATAATTGCGGATCAGTTCAATGGGTTTGTTACGCAATGAATACTTTGTAAGTAACAAGGTTCAAAGTCTAATGTAGTGAATGTTAATTCATTTCAACAAAGTTATATAAGGAAAGCTGAAAAGTTAATGTTACGTTACTTTACACAGTATGTCATTAAGATACATCTATAGCTAGTCTATGATTACTCTATTACTCGCTGCCTTTAACGGCAGAAGGGGGTTCAAATGTGTATAAATGAAAGAAGAAAGGGCTCAAAGAAGTGCTATAATTAATAGGCAGGCACTTGATTTGCTCTGTTTTGATTGCCTCCGATAATACAACTGTTTCTAAATGAACTGAAAGATTTTGCTGTAATCACTGCACATCACATTTTTTCAGCTAGATATTTATTTCACACAATTCTGCGGAAGAAATCAATAAACTGCTCTTATGCAGCTTAACTTAAGGGCAAGAAGGTCGTTGAAGGCTTAGAAAATCTAAATGCTGTTACTAGAAAATTGAAGATCAGAGATTTACAGATTGACACATTACTAGTAGTAATAATAGTTTGTTTACTGACTAAACTATTTAACGTTTAATAAAAATACCTTTGAAGGAAAGCCGTTTATTGTTTGTCATCTTTAGTCTAGTTACTGGAATGATTTGCTTTCTTTCTAGGCATCCTCGGTTTTGAGACCCACTGTTAATTTAAGCACCCAGCTGTATAATCACAGTGGCATGTTATGAGACAGGTGAATTTCACTGCATCCACCTCAGTCCGCAATGGGAGCAATCAACATTACTTCTCCTGGAGATGTTCCTTCTAGTTTTCCTGAAACGTTTACAGCAATTTTACATTGGTGGAAAGGTTTTTCTAGGTCAGGGTGCAAAACTTCCAGCTTGTCAAAACTCCATTGTTTTAATAATTAGCATCGATTTTTATATTTCCAGCCATGTCAGTGGTCACAGCAGATTTTTCTATTTTTTCATGCAAATATTTGAACAGTCACCCTAAAGAAGAATTAGCCATCCTCTAGATCAGGCCTCCTCAATTGCATACTGGAACTCTGCAGTAGCTACAGGTTTTTGCTTTAACCAGTCTCCTAATTAGAACCCAGCTATGTACTACAAAGGCAATGTGTTTTTGGGGCTTAGTTGTAGTTGTAGTTGTTATAATTCAAAATCTTTTCATTACCTATTTTAGTTTTAAACAGCTGCATTGAGGTTTTAATTGTTTGTTTTCTTAACGAGTGTCACACACGTGTGCATGGGAGCCAGTTAAAGGGTCTGAATGAGGATAATTCCACACCAGACCAGGGGGTGGCAGAGTGTACTGAGCCTCTCTCTCTCTTTCCACTGCACAATGCTTATGGGAAATTTCGCCCTGTTCTAAGGACATCACTTCCGTTTCCGGCCCTGATTACATCACTTCTGGTTTCTGGGGCTGATGACGTCACTTCCAGTTAAGGCACTGATGACATTATTCCGGTTCAGGCCCAGATGACATCACTTCCTGTCCTCTCCTTTAAAACTGCCATCTTTGCCTCATCAAGACAGTTCTGTTCTGAACTCAAATCTGTACTCAAATGTACACACCACTTAACTGTTTTGCAGCCAGGAAACAATATACCGGTGGCTGCCCCAACTCTTTTTGTGGCTCACTTGTCTCTTCTTTGACACCAGCCATAAGTTAACAATTTGGTGCAAATGACAAAGGAACCACCAGCTCTCCATCTAACGTGCTTCTGTTTAAACCTGTGTACATGCACATGAAATATATGTTTTGATACAATGTTTTGAAATAAATGTGAAAGAGAAGGGAAGGACCAAGAGGTTCTGTTCCGAAACACAAAACATTTGCATAATGTTGTCAGAAAATGAACAAATCTACAGTGGGATAAAGATTTATCTTTGAAAAATGTTATCACTAATTTGGCTATACAATTAAATACCAAGAGTCATCATCTGCTAGTCCTGGTTTCTAATTACGAAGCTGGCTGCAATGAAAACCTGCATCTACTGCGGCCCTCCTGGACCATAATTAAGGACCCCTGCTCTAGATGAACTGTCACCCCTACCTATACCTACTCATTTACTTCTGATTGTTCATTGTTCAACCCTACTCGGACGCCCCGAGAATGAAAGGATGGGGGAAGGCAGCTACTTGTCGACATTGCCTCCTCCAGGATGCTAGATGGCAGCTCCCCTGGAGTATAGCAGTGCCCCGGATTCCCACATGGCATCCTGGGACCTGGAGTTCGTTATCTCAGCCCTGTTGGGTGCCGTGGGTGCTGCCAGTGGAAGGACCGGAGGAGTTGTGCTTCCCTTATAGCCCGGAAGTATTGTCAAGTCATGAGGATGGAAATCCAGAAGTACTTCGGGCTGACGAAAAACTTTAATTCTCTGTCTGACCCGGAACCACTTCCGAGTCAAGAACTATATAAAGGACTACTGAAGACCCAGCAAGTGAGCAAGAGTCGGGTGGAAGTGGACAAAGCTTGCTAGGAACATTAGCATATTAGAACACTCTAGACGAGAACAGGCCATTCGCCAGTCCTATCCACTTATTTCTTCCAAAAAAACATCAAGTCGAGTTTTGAAAGTCCCTAAAGTCTTACTGTCTACCACACTACTTGGTAGCTTATTCCAAGTGTCTATTGTTCTTTGTGTAAAGAAAAACTTCCTAATGTTTGTGCGAAATTTACCCTTAACACTAGAATTACCAGAGTCTACGAAAAAACTTGTAGATCTGGCCCACCTTAAAACCGTTCTCACCTCTCCTTTGTCTTCTAAATGTGCCGATTAACACGAGCAGCAAGCAGCCGGCTATTCCATCAGCCACCGGTGCAGAACGTTCACTAAGTTTTCCCAGCTCATGCCTTGTTTGATTATCTGGGAGTGACTGAAGTGCTGGAGTTTTAGAGTGGAAATAATAGATCATTATTTGGAACACTCACATTTCATGTGTGTTCCGTTTCTACAGTAATCTGTGTAAACACATTTTTAAAACAGAAACATTTTTCATATTTTAGTAGTAAATGACAAAATGTAGGCATAAACTATACAGTGTATGAAGCCTGAAGTCCAAAGATCAAGTAAACACTTTCACAAAAGGTTCAAAGAATAGACAACAGCTTCTGTGGCGTAGCTGTAAAATTTGCTGACTTGTAATCAAGTGTCCCTGGTTCAATACCCACTCACATCTATATTTGCCGTTTTCAGTAGTGAGCTGCTCCTTTGTTATATTATACAGTACACACATACATTGGGTTTGCGTCTGTAACACACGGTGTGCATTTATAGGACTTGTAAAAGTTACCGTTTTTTTTACTTTTATTCTCTCTAAATCACAATCACGATACATACTACCGCACAACCAGGGATCTGACACTGTTATTTTTTATTTGAAACGGAATAACTGGAGATGTGAGTGGTGTTTTGAGACAATGGAACTGGACATTCTCTCATCTGGAGGGATTAAAGCTGACACACAAACGCTGGTGAATCTGCCTTCTTCGTATCTCACCGTCACTTGATTTTTTTTTTATTCAGTTTTATTGAGTGTTCCTGCTCATGCTGAATTAGTGTACACTGGTGTATGATGTCAAAAAATAAAAAAAACACAGACATAGGTATATATGATACTTGGAATTATTCGTTTTATGACCTGTATAGTACATTTCGGAAAACTTTGTGGCACGGATGCAACATTATTCATGTTATTCATATTCATTTGCATAACATATTGCACTTGTAATCAGTGACTGCGTGTTTTTTTCCCTGATCTTGCCAGTCCCCACATGTTGCTGTATGCTGTTTCTTTTGTACTCCAGGACATGCAGAGGATAGAATAGTACAGAGCAGTCAGTTCAGCGCTATATGCAATCATCAGATTCAAATGTTAACTGTTCACACACACGCAAGGATAGTCTTTCCTACATTTACAACGTGTACACGCTTCTCTCTATGTTGTGGTTCCTATTACACACCTGACAGAAAGAGACAATATATGTGAAAACATCATCGCACTAATGCAATATTATTTGAAAACGAACAGCGTCAGATCGGGTGTAGATTTATGTTGCCACTATTACTGAAAGAAAAAAAGATCAACATATGCGTTGATCCTGTAGCACTGAATAAGCTCACGAGCTCTAACATCCCTCCCAAAAAGAGCAGCTTAGTACTGAAAACGGCAAATATAGGAGTGAGTGGGGATCGAACCGGTGACTCTTGATCACATTTGGTTTGCGTCTGTACTTGCGCTGTTTCCTAGCGTCAGATTGGGGGGGGGGGGGTGTTTGGGGGGCTTATTCAGTGCTGCAGGATCAACTGTATAGTTCATGCCTACATTTTGTCATTTACTACTAAAATATGAAAAACGTTTCTGTTTCAAAAATGTGTTTACACAGATTACTGTAGAAACGGAACACACATGAACTGCGTGTGTTCCAAATAGCGATCAATTATTTCCACTCTAAAACTCCAGCACTTCAGTCACTCCCAGATAATCAAACAAGGCATGAGCTGGGAAAACTTAGTGAACGTTCTGTGGCGGTGGGGGATGGAATAGCCGGCTGCTTGCTGCTCGTGTTAATCAGCGCATTTAGAAGACAAAAGAGACCTGAGAACAGTTTTAAGGTGGGCCGGATCTATGAGTTTTTTCGTAGACTCTAGTAATTCTAGTGTTAACAAGTTTCCAACTGTGCCCCTGTGTTCTTGATGAACTCATTTTCAAATCCACTGTACTAATTCCCTTCATAACTTTAAACACTTCAATCATGTCACCTCTTAATCTTCTTTTGCTTAAACTGTATAGGCTCAGCTCTTTTAATCTTTCCTCATAATTCAACCCCTGTAGCCCTGGACTCAGCCTAGTCACTCTTCTCTGGACCTTTTCTAGTGCTGCTATATCCTTTTTGTAGCCTGGAGACCAAAACTGCACACAGGACTCCAGATGAGGCCTCACCAGTGTGTTATAAAGCCTGAGCAGAACTTCCTTGGACTTGTACTCCACACATTGTGCTATATAACCTAACATTCTGTTAGCCTTCTTAATGGCTTCTGAACACTGTCAGGAATTCGATAGCTTAGAGTCCACTACGACTCCTAAATCCTTCTCATAAGGTATACTCTCGATTTTCCGACCGCCCACTCTGTATTCAAACCTAACATTTTTACTTCCTATGTGTAATACTTTACATTTACTGACATTAAATTTCATCTGCCACAAATCTGCCCAAACCTGTATGCTATCCACGTTCTTCTGTAATGATATAACGGATTCCAAATTATCTGCTAATCCACCTATCTTGGTATCATCTGCAAACTTAACCAGCTTGTTATTTATATTCCTATCAAATCATTTATATATATTAAAAATAGCAGCGGCCCTAGCACTGACCCCTGTGGAACACCGCTCTTAACATCAGCCAATTCTGATGAGGTTCCTCGCACCATCACCTTCTGCTTCCTGTGTCTGAGCCAATTCTGTACCCATCTAAAAACATCACCCTGAACTCCCACTTCTTTTAATTTGATTCCCAACCTCTCATGTGGCACCTTATCAAATGCTTTCTGAAAGTAAAAATAAATAACATCATGTGCTCCACTTTGATCGTATCCTTTTGTTGCCTCCTCATAGAATTCCAGCATGTTAGTAAAACACGACCTCCCTCTTCTGAACCCATGCTGACTGTTCAGAATAACTCTTGTCCTTGACAGGTGTTGCTCAATCTTATCCTTAATAATCCCTTCCATTAATTTTCCTGTGATGCATGTTAAGCTTACTGGCCTATAGTTGCTTGGATCTGCCTGGTCACACTTTTTATATAATGGGATGATATTTGCTATTTTCCCGTCCTTCAGAATCTCTCCAGTGCGCAGTCACTTCCTAAAAATATGTGTCAAGGGTTTATATATGTACTCGTTAGCCTCCTTACGAACTCGAGGGTAAAAATTATCTGGTCCTGGTGATTTGTTTGATTTCAGCTTATTTAATCTGAGCAGCACTTCTCCCTCTACAATTTCCAAATCCCTCTTTAGTAGTCCCGTTTACCTCTGGGAGGTTATCCACTTGCTCACTTGTAAACACCTCAGAAAAATGTAAGTTTAGGGTATCCGCTAGGAGGTGTGGAGTAGACGGAGAGAGAATTGCATGTGCTTATTACTTGCCTGTTTATTGGTAGCTGTGGTGTTTAGGGCACTATTATTGAGAAGAAAATAATAAAAGAAAACTTCTCAGTGCTTTTACCTTGGGTCCTGAGCGTCTGTCTGTTGGGTTTAAAGGGGCAACAGTGACCCCTAGCGTTTTATAACTTATATTTGGTAAATTAGGTTAGGGAGCTTTACTAGACATCCGTTAATGAGAGGCACAAGGCTTCACAGTTTTGTAACATACCCAGAAAAGGCTAATAATAAAAGTCATAATCAGTAGCTGCTGTGACATCATCACATATACAGGGTGCATGATAGACCACACAGGCCACATTCTGAGTTGGTCGGAAACAGATTGTGGGTCACATTTACAATGAGCGGAAATTCAAATGTGTTTTCTATCCACATACAACAATCAATTCGGCAGAAAAGAGAAAAGACTCATGTAGGATGGCAGCACAAGTCAGGTATGCCATGGAATGGTGGGCAGACCTGATATCTATGCAGCTATAAAAAGTAACCAGAGTAGCAGCAATGGTGTGTGTGAAGTAGAACTACCATCTCCTTCAAGCAGATTTTTTCCCAAAATAATTTTGCTGTTTGCAATTTCATTACTTAACTTGAATTCCATGCAATTAAGAAGAACTGAGTCAAGTTTCACAAACTTAGATTTTTGTTGTTTTTCTTTTTTTTTTTAAAGAAGTGCATCTGTAACTGCACTGAAGGTGTCAGACTGGTAGTCAAGTGTGTGGTAGTTTTACTTGGATGGAATAGACTGATATTTAGATGACTTTTAGGGTATGACCTTGGAATGTTTTGAGAACCTGATTTGTATGAGAAACATCGATATTTGGAAGCCCCTTTGAACTGAAAATAGATGGAAAATCAGATATGTCTGGAAAGACTACAGTGATGGATCACTTTGGTGAAACACCTCCAACAACATCAGGCAAGTGTCCTGATAAAGAAGAGAAAAGCAGAGGGAAAAAAAGAAAGATTTTCTTTTAAAATGCCAGATTGGAAGGATAGCAAGTCATCTGAGCTGATACATATGCAATGGCCAATTTTTTTTTTTTAACTTTCTTGCTGACAAAAATAACCTGGCAAAAACAAATTAAGAGATGGACAGAACTTTAAATATAAACATAAAAAGTCAAAATCAGAAGATTAACAAGAACAGGCAAAATAATTGTATACACGCCCCCCTGGGCGGCTGTGGCACCACAGATTCCCGCAGGGCATGATATTGGGAGCTGGAGTTTGGTTAAGCCATGTTGAGTTCTGTGGGGAGGAGCTGCAGAGCCCTATAGAGCAGGGGTCCCCAACCATGGCGAACTGATGGCTGTTTTATTTTGGAAAACACTTCCATCATAGGTGGTGATAAGGCAACGCACTTGATGAATAGTTTATATATGGCGCACTTCATTATCTTTTGTTACACGTCTCCACACCCTCCCCCAACCCGGTTCACGGAAAACAATTACCCAAATTAAAAAGGTCCTAGGTCACAAAAAGGTTGGGGTAATTTTAATCCACAAGCTAGCAAAAATGAGTAAAAAACAAACGTCTTTGGAGAGCTTCTTTGGAAAGGGAAAAAGGCCCAATGAGGAGACAGAAGAGCCTTCGACTTCCAAGAAAAAGAAAGCTGCATTTAATAGACAATATCAGGATTCCTACTTAAAATACGGGTTTATCGCTACAGGCAATTCTCACGCACCAAGCCCACTCTGCATAATATGTGGCGACATGCTAGCAAATGAGGCTATGAAGCCTTCAAAACTGCTTCGGCATATGGAGACCAAGCACCCTGCATTAAAAGACAAGCCTTTGCAATTTTTTGAAAGTAAAAAACGTGAACAAGATGGACAGAGGCAATTGCTAATGGCCACCACCTCAACAAATACGAGTGCACTGAGAGCTTCATACCTAGTGGCTAACCGCATTGCTAAGTTGAAGAAACCTTTTACCATAGGTGAGGAATTGATCCTGCCCGCCGCTAAGGACATTTGCCGTGAACTGCTAGGAGAGGCTGCTGTTAAAAAGATAGCAAAGGTTCCTCTTTCGGCTAGCACCGTCACTAGGCGAATTGAGGACATAGCAGAGGACATTGAGACACAGTTGTTGGAGAGGATTAATAAGTCACCATGGTATGCAATTCAGGTTGATGAATCTACAGATATTGACACAAGGCAATACTACTTGTTTATGTGCGATATATATATCAGGAGGATGTGCATGAGGACATGTTATGTGCACTGTCACTGCCAAGCAACACCACTGGCACAGAACTATTCAAATCTTTAAATGATTACATATCAGGAAAACTGGATTGGTCCTTTTGTGTCAGCATATGCACGGACGGAGCTGCTGCCATGACTGGACGGATTTCTGGTTTAATTGCTCGGGTTAAGGAGGTTGCACTTGAATGTGAGGCTACGCACTGTGTCATTCACAGGGAAATGTTGGCTTGCCAAAAAATGTTACCTGAACTTAACAGCATATTGAACGATGTCATTAAAGTCATTAACTACATCAAAGCAAATGCCCTAAACTCGCATCTGTTCGAGCAGCTTTGTGATGAGATGGATGCAGAGCACAAACGCCTTCTCTTACACACAGAAGTAAGATGGCTATCTAAAGGGAGATCGTTGGCCAGAGTTTTTGAGTTACAAAAACCACTGCGGAGATTTCTTTCAGAAAAAAAGCCACAACTGGCAGAACATTTCAGTGACATGAACTGGGTCGCAAAACTTGCTTACTTGTGCGACATATTCAGTCTGCTTAATGAACTCAATCTGTCACTTCAGAGGAAAATGACAACTGTCTTCAAGTTGGCAGACAAAGTAGCTGCATTCAAAGCCAAACTTGAATTGTGGGGACGCCGAGTGAACAGAAAGATATTTGACATGTTTCAAACATTAGCAGGGGTTTTGGAAGAAACTGAGCCTGATTCAAAATTCTCACAGGTTGTGCATGACCACCTGTCTCTGCTTTTAAAAGAGTTCGAGCGGTACTTTCCAACAACAAAAGACTGCTTTAAAAATTTTATTAAGAAGAAAAGTAAACCTTTTTAAATTGAGGGAAAATGAATCAATAATTATTTGTTAAGGATCTCTTTGTATATCACATGGTCAGTTCGCCCCTCTGGTTGTAATATGACCAAGCTGTGTGCTGAGCTTACTCTTGAGCATGCAACGTACAGTTTGCTATGTGAAAAGCAGTCCTGCCTCAAATCAATGCCAACCTTTTGTAGGGTCTGTCCCTGAGACTTATTAGTTGTCATTGCAAAGCAGAGCCTTAATGGAAATTGTAAGCGCTTGAATTGAAATGGGAGATCAGAGGGTATAACGGGGATGCGAGGAATAAAAACTCTCTCCCCTGAGCCACCGCCAGTAAAAATAGTTGCCTCAATGAGGTTGTTTTGCAGACACGTGACCTGAAGTCTCGTGCCGTCACAAAGTTTCAGTGGCTGTACGCAAATCCACAATCGGTTTCATATTCTGTTCGTACCTTATCAATTGTGTTATTTGTTTTTTGAACAGGTTTGATTCATCGAAGTGATCACTCCTGCTGCGTTCAGTCACTTCACGTGATCCGCTCTCTTGTGTGATGTTGCGATGTCCACAGGTTTATTTAATGTTAGCTAAGACCCGGCAGTTAAAAGTGTCTTCTCATTAAACTTGTATCTCGTGAATATGGCATTGCAAACGGCAGCGGGTCAGTTCACGTGCTTACGTGGGAGGTGTGATGACGCGATATATTTTGATATATATCAAAATACTCGCGCTTCGCAGCGGTGAAGTACTGCTTTAAAATTTTTATTAAGAAGAAAAGTAAACCTTTTTAAACTGAGGGAAAATGAATCAATAATTATTTGTTAAGGATCTCTTTGTATATCACGTTGTCAGTTCGCCCCTCTGGTTGTAATATGACCAAGCTGTGTGCTGAGCTTACTCTTGAGCAGGCAACATACAGTTTGCTATGTGAAAATCAGTCTTGCCTCAAATCAATGCCAACCTTTTGTAGGGTCTGTCCCTGAGACTTAATAATTGTCATTGCGAAGCAGAGCCTTAGTGGAAATTGGAGGCGTTTGAATTGAAATGGGAGATCAGAGGGTATAACGGGGATGCGAGGAATAAAAACTCTCTTTCCTGAGCCACCGCCAGTAAAAATAGTTGCCTCAATGACGTTCTTTTGCAGACACGTGACCTGAAGTCTCGTGCTGTCAGAAAGTTTCAGTGGCTGTACGCAAATCCACAATCGGTTTCATATTGTTTTCGTACCTTATCAATTGTGTAATGTGTTTTTTGAACAGGTTTGATTCATCGAAGTGATCACTCCTGCTGTATTCAGTCACTTCACGTGAGCCGCTGTCTTGTGTGATGTTACGATGTCCATACCTCCTGTCTTCTCATTAAACTTGTATCTCGCGAATATGGCATTGCAAACGGCAGTGGGTCAGTTCACGTGCTTACATGGGAGGCGTGATGACGCAACATATTTTGATATATATCAAAATACCCGCGCTTCGCAGCGGCGAAGTACTGCTTTAAAAATTTTATTAAGAAGAAAAGTAAACCTTTTTAAACTGAAGAAAATGAACCGGTTGTAATATGACCAAGCTGTGTGCTGAGTTTACTCTTGAGCATGAAATCTAACGTGGTTTGTGCCCTTCAGAATGAAAACAGTTTGCATTTACCTCTTTAATAAAAGGCGAGCTTTTAAGCCTGAGAAATCACCCCGTAAATGCACACGTTTAATTGCACATGTGTTAATATGTATGCTTACACAATATTAAAAGACACTCAAAAATTAACGTCATTTACCTACGTTCCCGCGTTTGACTCGTGCTGTAAATCTCTTCCTTGTTTTTAGTTCACATGATTACGTAGGAGGCGTGATGACGCGATACGTGACTCCGCCTCCTCCATTAGAGTATATGGACAAAAAACAGGTTCCAGTTATGACCATTACGCGTAGAATTTCGAAATGAAACCTGCCTAATTTTTGTAAGTAAGCTGTAAGGAATGAGCCTGCCAAATTTCAGCCTTCTACCTACACGGGAAGTTGGAGAATTAGTGATGAGTGTGTCAGTCAGTCAGTCAGTCAGTGAGGGCTTTGCCTTTTATTAGTATAGATGTTTGAACTTTAAAAGTTACGCCTGTGCAGACTGAAGCCTGCCTTTGGTGGCCGGGGTTGGATACTTTTGCTGAGACTATAACTTCTTTAGTTTTGTGGGCCTGACACTTCTTTGCCATTTTTTTGTCACCTATCTAATAAATGTGTTTTCATGTTCAGCTTTATATAGCTTCTTTTTTGGAATTTTTGTGAATTTTAATATTGAATTAATCTATTAAATTAAATGGCTCAAATATACATATATATTTACTGAGGAGTAAAGTAGAAAGAGTATAAAAACAGAATCATGAGATCATTACACCAGAGCTGCAGGATAGATCTAGCCTAAAATTAGATAGATAGATAGATAGATAGATAGATAGATAGATAGATAGATAGATAGATAGATAGATAGATAGATAGATAGATAGATAGATACTTTATTAATCCCAAGGGGAAATTCACAATAATGTAGATTCTAAGGAATTATTATCAACAACTAATAAATATTTACATGCAGTATAACACAAGTAGTCTTAATTTCCGAAAATAAATCATTTTTTAGATGTGAGTTCCATAAAAGTAGCATATCAAGAAGCTTAAAAATGGTTGCAATGTAAGGTCAGCAGTACAGGGCTGAAATTATGATGTAAGAGGATCTTGTCTAAGAAAAGTAGTTGCATCTTTATGTTGTTTTTACATCAGCCCAGCCAAGAGGTCTATGCCATTGGGGCAGATCAAGAGTAAACAGAACATCTAACTTGGAGTGTAATAAAACTTGAAGAGTGGTATTTTATTTGTGAATCTGTTCTGGCAGATGAAGCGCTCTGAGTCGCTCAGGATCAGGGCTCCTCATAGTAGTTCCAATTTCAGTTGGCTCAGTATCAGTTGTGATTTCAGGATTTTCATCTCAGCAGCCAGTGACCCTTATAATGCTGTAGAAGACCTCTGAAAATGGGCCCTGGTTACCACAATTGTAACTGCATTTCTGGAAGAAGAAGAAGAAGAAGAAACTGGATTAATATCTATGTATTCGATGAATAAAGAAACACAGTTATGAAATGAGATAAAATAAGTAAGTATTTTAAGGCTTGGCAGACAGTGTTTAAATTATGATTTGGAAGCTACAGACCTAAAGCAATTAAATAGACATGGGGCCTTGGGCACGGAGAGTTTGGCACCGAGACAGAGGCACTGATTATCTGTTATATCTGTCTGCGTGGGAGGTGTGTAGAAATTACATGCAGCACAGACTTCTGTAAATAATAATTTATAGTCCATTATTTAACAAAATATTTGTGAATTTGAAAGAAGATAATCAATACTTCACAACAATTAGCCAGGAGACAAAATTACTGTGGTTTTAGGTTACAGTTTGAAATATCAAAAAAGGGAAAACATATCAAAGAATTACATTATGCAAAGGGAGATAACCAACCATAATACAAATAATTGACTGTAAAGGCTAAGCACGTAAACACACAAAAATATCCATTTTAAATCTGGATTACAGTTGTTCAAGAAAGTATGAAACAAAGCTTATTCATCTTGGCATTCACACCACAAAAAGAAAGATTTCATCAATATAACTCACCCAAAATGTCATGGTGAATTAATAGCAGAATGGTATCAAACTGAGACATTATTATTTGTACCTCAAATGGGACTAGATTGGAACAGAGGACAGAAAAAAAAATAACCAGAATCATCATTGCATAGATCCATAACCTAATATCAAAAATGCTCCTTAATAATTTTAAAAGCTTGGGTGCCAGATTCATCATTTTCCTTTTTCATAAATACAGACTTTCATGCAATAATCACACCCACATGAACGGACAGAATCCCCAGATAGTCAGAGCTTCGGTGTCTTCACCAAGCGGACAGGCTACATGCAAATCAAAGTAAACCTCTTAAAGAAAAATGAAATTAAATACCAAATGCTACTCTGTGGGGAAGGAGGATTACTGGCAGAATAATAAGTCGTGTAAGGACTTAGGAATTCACTGAAGGAATATAGCAAAAATTAGATCCCTTATAACTTTGCAAGATGCTGAAAAGTTACTTTGTTTGTGTTTTAGTCAGTCAGTTAGTTAGTTAGTTAGTTAGGTTTTTGTCGATTTTTTTAGATTACTGTAACGCACTCCTTTCAAGACTACCCAAAAAAAACATCAATCAGTTGCAACGAGTGCAGAATGCAGAATCTTAACTAGGAAAAGCAAATCTGAGAACATCTCTCCAGTTTTGATGTCACTACATTGGTTACCTGTGTCATTTAGAATTGACTTTAAAATACTGCTTATGGTTTACAAAGCCTTAAATAATCTCACTCCGTCCTATATTTTGGAAGGCCTATCACTTTACACTCCAAATCGTAACCTTAGATCTTCATATGAGGGTCTGCTTAGAATTCCAAGAGCTAAACTTAAAAGAAGTGGTGAGGCGGCCTTCTGCTGTTATGCATTTAAAATCTGGAATATCTTACTGATAGAAATTCGTCAGGCTAATACAGTGGAGCACTTTAACAAACTGCTAAAAACACATTATTTTAACATGGCTTTGTCATACCTACATTTTAGTGTATCCCTATTAAACTGTATGTGCTTTGAGTTATCATTTTATTCAAGGCTCCACAATCCATGCTAAACTATTCTCTGCTGTTATTTTTCCATTTTTTTTCATCAAAGCACCATGCACTCCCTACATTGATGGATTGAAGGCAGTACCCCAGATGTCCACATGGCCATCATCATCAATTTCTTTCTTGGAACCGCTGCAGATTTCATTTTTTCTCCATTCCTCTGGAGTATATTTTTTGTTTTCTCTGTCCTCCCGGCCATCAGACCTTACTTTATTCTTTGTTATTTAGTACAGTGATCCCCCGCCTATCGTGGAAGTTACGTTCCAGACCCATCAGCTATAGGTGAAAATCCTCGATATAGGAAGACCATATAAATAAACATTTTTTATAGTTTAAGCCTTAACACTAGAATTACCAGAGCCTATGAAAAATCTCGTAGATCCGTCCCACCTTAAATTGCTTCACACTTCTCCATCAGCGTCTTTTGTCCTGTAAATGTGTTGATAAAAAGCAAGCAGCAAGCAGCCTACTATTACATCCCTCGTCGCCGCACAGTTTTCTCAGCTCAAGTCTGTTTATCTGCGTGTCAGTTGCTTGGAGTTGTATAGAGTGAGAAGTCAAGCAAAATGACACCTTTTATACATACTATATCGTTATTTGGAACACATGCATTTCATGTGTGTTCCATGTCTACAACGATCTATGTAAACACATCGTTAAAACAGAAATGTTTTTCATGTTTTAGTAATAATTGACAGAATGTAGACATGAAGTGTATAATGTGTGAAGCCTGAAGTCCAAATATCAAAGAAACACTTTCACAAAAGGTACAAATATAACAGAACAAGTGCGCTTTTGTTCAAAAATATAACTGCAGAAAAAGAACCCACGTTAGGGTGACACGCATTCACTACGACCGCTTCTGTGGCACAACAGTATCAGCTGTTGACTGGTAATCAAAACTTCATGGGTTCAATCCCCGACAAGTCCGTTTTGAGAAGTGAGCTGTTAGTATTCTTACCATTTTAGAATACAAACATACATTTGATTTCAGTCTGTAACAGCCGGTGTAAATATATGATACTTGTAAAGATTAGTTTTTTTTTTTTAATTCAGTTTCATTCTCTCAGTCACGTTCACGATTCCATCCTACCCCTACCCATCTGACACTGCTGTTTTCACATAAAGACCCGCTACAGCTCTGCAGTGTACTTGTGACTTTACGCTGTAGGAAGTAAGTAAATAAACCAAGGTAAATAAGTAAATAATATTCAATCTGGCTCTTATATACAAAGTACAGCGACGGCAGCTCCCACCTGCAGCTATAGACTCTTCAGTTCGCAAGCGACTCTCCAAGCTAGTGTTTACATCTGGACGGTGTATGTGCCCTAAAAAGAATTCTGACTGCATTCTGTTCAGGTAAACAGATTTGAGCTGAGAAAACTGTGCGGCGGTGGGGGATGTGATAGTAGGCTGCTTGCTGCTTATCAACACATTTACAGGACAAAAGACGCTGACGGAGAGGTGCGAAGGGATTTAAGGTGGGACAGATTTACGAGTTTTTTCATAGGCTCTGGTAATTCTAGTGTTAAAATACCCCTCCCACACACTTTAAACACATGTAAACTTATTAAAACACACATTGTAAACACATATGATATGTGGATGTCAGGCTATGGATATGAGTAACATCTCTCTATTATAAAACATTTTAACGTCACGCAAGACAAGGCAGTGAGACAGAAGAATAGCTGCTGTACAGGCTTTTAAATGATTGATGCGCAGAGTGACAAGCAGAATTGGCATCTTGGCAGGAGCAGCACAAAGCCAGTAGCTGATCCGTCCACTTCTGCTTAGCGTGCGTTCAGCTCCCCCCCTTCTTGAGCTTCCCAACGTGAGCGGGAGAGACATAAAGTGGCAGGAGTGTAGCATGCCTCCGGGGGTACTTGAGCAAAGCGATCGAGACACTTTGACGACACGCAAGACTAGACATTACAACCTTAGGAAGCAAAACCAATGAGATGGTGACTTTTGCATGTCACGCCCTACTTACAAACAATTTAAAACAAGTTCACTAACATCTAACCTAGCAGTTGTTGGAATGCTTTTGGCAGACAAACTTCAGGTGCTCCCAGCTCTTAAAACAAGCAAGCAAGCAGATGATTCGAACACTTCTCCCTAGCGTGCGTTCAGCCCTCACTCCCCTCCCCCCGTTCTTCAGAACGCTAGTGACAAAGACGCGAAGTGGCAAAAGGACAGCTGCTGTACAGGCTTTTAAGTGATTGATGCAAAGCAAGACAAGCAGAACACACAGCTGGCCAGCAGAAGCAGTAAGACACCAGCTGAACCGATCACATCTCTTTAGCGTGCGTTCAGACCTCCCCTTCACAACTCGAGCAGCATTATAAGTCCTGTGAGAAAGAGATGTAACCACGCCCGGACAGGAAATAAAGGACAAATATTGTTTTTACAAATATTTTGAAGTAAAAATAAAAATAATGCATATGTAACAATTCTCATGAAAATAACAATCTCTTTAAATTGTTTATCCAGTAAACCAAACCTGGGGGTGGGTGAGCGAAGTGAGCAGGGGGCGGAGCCACCTAGTAATAATGATAATATTAATAAATCCGCGATATAGCGGGGTGCGATAGCTGAACCATGACATAGCGGGGGATCACTGTATTGCCTAATTTTATTTTTATATTTTTCTTTTTTCTTTCTTCATCTTGTAAAGCTCTTTGAGCTACCGTACATCATTTGTATGAAAATGTGCTATATAAATAAATGTTATTGTTGTTGTTCATTAAACCAAGCCTGACATGAAGTGTTGGCAGCGGCACTTTTCCCAGGTCCACCAAGTTAGGCCTGAAGTTGTGTTTGGTACCAAGCTGTAGCTTTGTTCTAGCTGGCTGTTCCTTCTAAACCCACTGTAAGTTACTGGCTCTGCTGCACCACTGGGTATTTTATATGCCACCTATATTCTAACCAAATTATTAAATAAAATGACTACTTTGCTTTAAACATAGTTTTTTAAATTATAAAATATTTCTTTCAAACAAACTATCATTAAAATGAAATATTGAAATGATTTAATTATAGTGTGAAAACGATTAAAAAATATAATTGACAGCTAAAACTGTGTTATTTGAAAAACATGTTACATGATAGAGAAAAATGATTTTTATTTTTGAGTTCAATTCCTAAAACTGTATAAAAATCACATGAAATAATGTGAAAGTTTTTTTTTTTTTCTGTGTATACCTATTGGCGGACGGCCGAGACCCATGCCAGCTGGGACGCCCCTTTGACACTAGATCTGGGGGGGCAGCCATGGGATCCATGTTATGTTCCTCGGGAACACTTGGTGGCAGCCCCCCTGGGTTGCATTGGGGCCACTATCCTGGAACACCGGAGCTCATCCCTGTTGGGCTCCATGGCCACCGCCAGGAAGAGCAGCCTAATTTAGGTTAATTGCCACCTGAAGCACTTCCGTTTGGGCTATAAAGGAAGCCTGCAGCCACTACTCGAGTCAGGAGGAGGAGGACAAAGCTGCCTGGGTGGAGTGGAGGAAGAGGAGCAATTTTTGCGGTGTTTTTGGGTTTTCTGTTGTGTGTCTTTTTGGGGACTGTGTTGTGTCTGTGGGTACGAGGAAGGCATATCTCACAGACAAAGAACAAATAAATATTTTTGTTGATTTTCACCTGTCCCTCTGGTGTCAGTCTGTGATTGGTCGGCACCAACCAAGCGCTTCTGCCACAACCTGTATTATTACCTTCTACTATTCTCCTTTTTTTTTCTGTTTTTCTGAGGTGGCATTTTGTGCCACTACCACCACCACCTGATCAAAGCACTCTGCAACCACCTGTGATTTTGGAAGGAATGTGGAATCTGTGACTGTGGATGAGACCCACTGTATCAGATCTTCTAGGACTAAGCATAAAAGCCAATTAGGAACTACTAAAGCATGTTTATGTTACGTAGAACGCCAAATGAGGGCTGAGTGGCCTTTTGGCGTTGGAAGCCCTAAAGGCTTTTTTTTCTCCACCAATTTATTGTCTGGAGTTTTTATTTTTCTGTCCTTACTTACCCAGATTTGCCAAGTCCTTAAAAAACGTATAGCCCAAAGACAGCTTAAAAATAGCAAATCTACCCAAGCAAATAACCCTATGCCTGAGGTAGACAAAATGGCACACCAGAAAGCATGGGAAGAGTCGGAGTGAGAGGGTTAGGTACATACCATCAAAGCTCTCTGTTCCCACAGAGATATTTCAGAGTGATAGAATAGGTATATACCATTCCCCCTTGGAGATTCTACAACAGCAAAGTGCATATACAAATGTTATACAAAAATGCTATAGAGGAAAGATGAAAAGCAGCCCAAAAATGCAACCTGTGACAGCCCATTATTTTCCTTTCAATAGATGATCAAAAATAGCTGAACTGGGTGAGAAAACCTTGGGCCTGGCCACACTGTAGTGGGCATCTGACCATAGCATTGGACTTATTATTATAATCATGAGAAACGTAACGCATTTATATGGCCATTTGATCTATAATTAATGATTCTACTTTATTTGTTACTTTTTATTATGTAAGTACATATTGATTTATTTGTGTTTATTATCTTTGCTATTTCATTTAATTATTAACTTTTTTCTTTAACATCTTGTAAGCACTTTGAGCTATGTGATTTGTTTGAAAATGCTATGGAAATAGATATTGCCATTGTTGTAAACTGTAATGTCTAAGAAGAAATGCGTACAATAAACAGCTGCAAAAATATATACAGCTGATATATAAACTTTGGGAAGACAGTGGTGTCCCATAAAGTTTAAATGGTGCTTCTAATTTACCATGCCATCATGTGAAGAATACTCGTAGAAGTAATTTTTCTTTCAGATACACTAAATACACACAATGATTACACCCATATGATTTGATGAACTCCATGGTAACATTTCATTTTTTAATTTGGCTATATCTCATCTTTGCTGCTTTCCTGGTGTCTCTCACTGCTCTCAACTCCCTTTTCTTTTGACCCTCTCCTGTTTTTGAAAATGATGCTTTTATGTATGCTGTGTCTGAAACCCCAAAACAGCAACACCACCTCCATGTCTTCCCTAAATGTGTTGCTGTCTTTTTCACCTTTTACTTTTTTCAAAATAAAAAAATGTATTCATATAAATATTAATTACTGTTCAAATATATAAAGACAGTAGATAGATAGATAGATAGATAGATAGATAGATAGATAGATAGATAGATAGATAGATAGATAGATAGATAGATTATTAATCCCCAAGGGGAAATTCACATACTGCAGCAGCAACATACTGATAAAAAACAATATTAAATTAAAGAGTAATAAAAATGCAGGTAAAAACAGACAGACAATAACTTTGTATAATTTTAATGTTTACCCCCCCATCCCCGGGTGGAATTGAAGAATCGCATAGTTTGGGGGAGGAACGATCTCCTCAGTCTGTCAGTGGAGCAGGAAAGTGACAGCAGTCTGTCGCTGAAGCTGCTCCTCTGTCTGGAGATGATACTGTTTAGTGGATGCAGTGGATTCTCCATGATTGACAGGAGCCAGCTCAGCGCCCGTCGCTCCGTGTCCAGCTCCGTGCCTACAATAGAGCCTGCCTTCCTCACCAGTTTGTCCAGGCGTGAGGTGTCCCTCTTCTTTATGCTGCCTCCCCAGTACACCACCGCGTAGAAGAGGGCGCTCGCCACAACCGTCTGATAGAACATCTGCAGCATCTTATTGCAGATGTTGAAGGACACTAGCATTCTAAGAAAGTATAGTCGGCTCTGTCCTTTCTTGCACAGAGCATCAGTATTGGCAGTCCAGTCCAGTTTATCATTCAGCTGAACTCCCAGGTATCTATAGGTCTTTACCATCTGCACACAGTCAACTCTGATGATCACGGGGTCCATGAGGGGCCTGGGCTTCCTAAAATCCACCATTGGTTTTGCTGGTGTTCAGTTGTAGGTGGTTTGAGTCGCACCATTTAACAAAGTCTTTGATTAGGTTCCTATACTCCTCCTCCTGCCCACTCCTGAAGCAGCCCATAATAGCAGTGTCGTCAGCGAACTTTTGCACGTAGCAGGACTCCGAGTTGTATTGGAAGTCCGATGTATATAGGATGAACAGGACCGGTGAAAGTACAGTCCCCTGCGGCGCTCCTGTGTTGCTGATCACAATGTCAGACCTGCAGTTCCAGAGAAGCATATACTGAGGTCTGTCTGTAAGATAGTCCACGATCCATGCCACCAGGTACGAATCTGCTCCCATCTCTGTCAGCTTGTCCCTAAGGAGCAGAGGTTGGATTGTGTTGAAGGCGCTAGAGAAGTCCAGAAACATAATTCTTACAGCACCACTGCCTCTGTCCAAGTGGGAGAGTGATCAGTGTAGCATATCGATGATGGCATCCTCCGCTTCCACCTTCTCCTGGTATGCGAACTGCAAAGGGTCGAGGGCGTGGCGGACCTGTGGCCCACAGTGATGAGAAATAAGACACAATTTATTGCTATTTAGCAGAACTACAGTACATATTAGCAGTGCTGGGGCATGAGCTCTTAGACGGTTGATGAAAAACACACATAACATCCCCATATTTTTATTCTAAGGTGCATAGCTTAAATTATGTAGTGTGAAAATAATCAGCCTCAACACATGAAAAAGGTTTGGGGCAGCCACCCATAAATTATCCCTGGCTGTAAAAAGGGAATTGAAGACAGCACTGAAGTGTACTGGTTGTATTCCAAACTGAATTGATCTGATTTGTGAAAAGATGGCGGCTTTAAAAGCCAAAACCAGAAGTGATATCATCTATGGCCGGAACTGGAAGTTATGTTGTTCTTTGAGCCAGAACCAGAATTGACGTTGTCGATGTTGAATCGTATTTGGCCTGTAGAGGCAACAGAAGTAGGTTTAGTGCACCCTGCCACCTCCTGGCCTGGCGGGTAATTACCTTCACTTGGTCACTAAGCTTCCTCATAATCGCATGTGTGTGATGGTAGAAAACAATTTTATTGTTGTTTTTACTCTTTCATTATAGTATTTGATTTTGAAAATTAAATTGTGCACAGTCATGAAAACACTAGCATGTCTTTAAATACTAAAATAATCATTTAGCTGGTGTATAAACACATCATTACAATTTACAGTAGATGTTGTCTTATATAGTTACAGTTAGTGTGCTGGTCAGTCAGCTCCTTTCTCAGTTCATTAGGGCATAGCCTCAACACAGCATTGAAAGCACCTCACTGACATGCTGAACATGTTTGTGTTCCATATTCTCTATATTGTCGTCCCCAGGGGGCGCTGCAACTCCCCAAACTCTCAACACACAGAGTCAGACACAATTTCAGCAATTAATAAAGGTTTTATTGTGGTAAACTCTTCACAGTGTTTCTCACACCACAACCACACTCTAATTTTCATACTCAATAAGTCTGTTGTCTCTCTGTCATATTCTCCTTTTGCAAACTTTGTCCTCCTCCTCCTGACTCTGGGTCCTCATCCTGATGCAGACTGCACGTTTTATCCAAAACCTGGAAGAGGTGAGGCTGGAACCTGACAAAGCAGAGCTCGCTAGTCGCCTCAACACCCCTCAGCAGCACCCATGGAACCCAAAAGGACTGAGACAAAGAACTCCAGTTCCCAGCAAGCCCTGTGGGAATCCATGGTGGTACCATAACCTAGGAGGTCTGCCACCTAGCATTCTTGGGGAGACGACACCCTGTGCAAATTGTCTTCCCCTGTCCTTCCATGCCATGGGTGGCCCGGCTGGGTAAGGATCTCAGTACAGCTCCAACCGGGATGCCGGTCCTGGTGGTATCCCTCACAATCTTTTATTAAATATCATTCCACAGATGTTCAGTTTGTTTGAGATGTAGGGCCTGGGAGGCCAATGCATTTTCAACTCCTGCGGAACTTCCTTCTTGTCCCATACCATTCTGGTGGTGCTCCTTACATGCACTCCCATGAAACTTCAAAGCCATGTTTGAATTGCTCTTAGGTAGTTATACTTACTGTTGTCCATGATGATTACACCAGAATATGGAAATTACTGAGACACCACAGATGTAAAAAGTTTTAATATTTGTGTGAGACCTAAGGGAAGACATTAAAGAGGAAAGAAATGAAGCTGAGAAATAAAGTAAAAGTAACAAAACTATTCAATTGCTGCATGCATCTTCACAATGTTAGATGAACCGGTCAGTAAATATAAACCACTGAACCTGCACTTTCATTGCTTCTTGATGTTCTTCTTTTTCTTTAAAGTATTCTAGGCATCCCATTAATAAATATGATATTGAAAAATAGTAAATATGTTTAATAGACTATTGAAGTGCTCATTTTATGAATGCTCTTATGCAATGCCTAGCTAAGTCCCTGTTCCCAGAATTCCAACCATTGTCTTCAGTGCCCTTCCTAACCAAACTGGAGCCTTAAGCGGAATCTTCTTGGGGCCACCTCATTGCATCCACTACATTTTTATTTCTAATGACATTTTTAGTTGTAACAATAAATATATAAGTAATAAATAAAGAAATACACATCACAAATTTAACCATTAAACATCAAATACAAATACTGAAATACTCAAAACTTGAAAGTGAATGTTTAGGGGATTCTTCAGTCTCTTTGTTTCATATCATAACAGCACACGTCTATAGTTTCTGAAGACAAATCGCCTATGTGGTCATCACATGACAGCTAATGCTGATGACAGCCAATCTGGTTATACATTGTTGTGCCATTGATGACCTCAAGTATGTCGTGATGAGCTTAAGTTTTAAAAAACTGGTAACAGGAAGGGTTGCTAGAGTCCAGAGGGCAGCCCATAGATTTAGACTTCAATGGTATTTAATGGACAAATTTATATTTCTAAAGCACACCTGCAAATGCAGTATGAGCTGCTTCTTCATGCTTTTAGATCTTTTTGCTCTCCTGACTAGTGTTGACATGAAGTTGTCTCTCTGTTTCATTAATTAAAAATGATCACAACAAGTAACTGTCAGTGACGTTATTTTGATGATTCATGAAACAGCAATAATCCTAATACGGTCAAGCTGCCAACCTCCAGAGCTCTGCTCTGTTGAGGAAGTTGTTGCTTTGCATTATGCATCAGTGATGTTACGCAATATGCCTGGTTACATTATGGTTAAAAATAGTGTTGTGGGAGAAGTTATCTGACTCATGTCATGTAATCCAACCGACAAAAATGAGCAACCCAATTGGCTGAGCAGAGCTCCTGAATTGCCGAATTCTGCAAACTCACAACAGGCCCTGCCTCTTTAGTCCACCAATCATGCATGGTCTGCACATAGGATGGCACAGCTCTGATTGCCTTCACTCAATATGTGATGCAGAAGGAGACAAGTTAGGTTAAGCAAGTGGTCAGTCTCTGAGTTTGTATATTATGAACTTATTAACTTTTCACACATTTGTCTTTGGAAGCATCTGCTTAGCAGTATACATTAAAGTAGCATCACAGAAATATTTAATACTGAATTAATAATTTTACTTTGTTTCCTCAACCTTGATTCTTGAAACTGAATGTAAGTTTGGTAAATGTAACTCGTAAAATATTGTATATGGACTAAATGGAAACTAAAAATATTAGATATGGAAGGGTTGGAAACTTGGGAATATACTTTATAAGAAGGACTTATTGGTCAAAGTAGACCTGTTAGTGTTGACGTCCAGAGAGTGTGCAGAAACCATTAACAGTACTAATAAGATGTTAGGCAAATGGTACACAATGTCGATTACAAGTCAGTGGAGGTTTTCTTAAGTGATTCATCAAACTATCGCAGCCTCATCTGGAATATATCGAGGTGATGCAATATGGCGCCAAGTGTGTGTGGCATGTCGTCTACCGCTCTCTGTTTTTGCTTATGCTTATGTTGTTATTTTTGTATGTGTCATGCAAAATGTCAACTCTCTACTGATGTATGATCGCCAAACACTTCTGGATTTTCGCTTGTCTGCTGTAAAACTTGTTTAGTCTGAAAACGGAGGACGAGATTATCCTCCTCCTCCCTAGTTTCTATCTGGAATACCGGCATTCCTCTACCTTGCTCCAGGTCCACCACGCTAGAGCAAGCATCACAAACGCCGAGGTAAATGCAGCGGGAGGTTGGTGAAGTTAAAGGCCTGTTTGGCTCGATCTCCCAAAGTTTTTCTAGCTCAACATAAATCGGCTCCTCACCTTTTTGCATCATGGCGCTCCCGGGACCCTGTGGACTCCTGGCTTGTACCTGTTTTTGGTTCGGATCAGGCGATGCCACCCCCGCGCCCCTGTCCACTTCACCTGCGCTGGCGAGGAGTGAATCTCCAGATTTTGCGGCCTCTGGCGCGCTCCGCTCACTGTTGCGGCTTCGGACCCGGCTCCCATCAGGATGGATCTAGTGAATGTTAGATCTGTAATGAACAAAACTTTTCTTAAAGAATTTCTTCGTATCTCATGGATTTGATTTCCTCTGTATAACTGAAACCTGGTTGTCTCCCGGTGAGTCCAGTGCCCTCTCTGAATTGTTGCCATGTGGCTGCTCGTATTTTAATTCCCTGCGGTCCTCAGGTCGTGGTGGAGGTTTAGTGACTGTCTTCAAACCCAATTTTGATTGTAAACAGCAGTTTCTAGCTGTTTCTTTCTTCAGCTTTGAACTGAGTCTTTTTGAGTTGGGTTGTTCTCCTGTGCTGCTTTGCGCGGTGGTTTATCGTCCACCAAAGTATAATAAGGATTTTATAAGTGACTTTTCTGACTTCTTGGCAGAATTTATGTCAAAATATAACCAAGTTTTAATTGTTCGGGATTTTAATATTCATGTCTGTTGTACTGAGAAGGATGGATTCTTTTAGTCTAATTCAGTCTGTAACTGGTCCCACTCAGAAATGTGGGCATACGCTGGATCTTGTCTTTTCTCGCGGTGTATCTGTTCTTAATCTGGAAATTGGTGATGCAGTATTTTCAGACCATATGCCTATTTTATTTGATTTTGTTCCTCTCTGTCAATTTACTAAACCGTATGCACCTGTTCGGCGCTGCAGTGCTCTTAAATCTTCCACTACTGTTCAGTTTTCTGCTGTTTTTAATTATGAAGTGACCTCATAGCCCTCGGTGTCTTCCAATACTGAGGAGCTAACACTTCAATTTATTTCTGCTTGCCAAACTGCTTTGGACTTTGTGGCACCATTAAAAAACAGGAAACTAATGCCCTGCTCCAAGCCGTGGTTAAATGCTAATACCCGTGCATATAGACGGCAGTGCAGGAGAGCTGAGCGGAAGTGGAAAAAGGACAAGTTGCAGGTTTCTTTTGAAATATTGAGAGAAAGTTGGTGTGTTATCAGAAAGTTTTGAAAGCTGCAAGATCAAAATTTTTTTCTGAAGTTATTGGGTCTAACTCTTACAACCCCGTGTACTTTTTAACACATTGAGTTCTGTACTTAATGTTCATGAACCTGTCTTTCTGGAAGCCTCTAGGGAAACTTGCGATAAATTTCTTTACTTTTTCTTGAAGAAGGTTGTAAGCACTAGGGCCCTCATTTCACCACCTTGTCATGATCCATCCATTTTAATACCCTGTTTGGCTGTATTTGACCACTTCGAGCCTGTCACTTTGTCTTTTTTAAAGCAGCTGGTTCTCAGTATGAAGCCATCTGGCTCCCCCCTTGATGTTGTTCCTCCTCGACTTCTTAAGGAGGTCTTTTCTACCTTGGGTCCTTCTATTCTTACTATTATTAATAGTAGTTTAACCTCTAGTGTGGTGCCTAAAAATTTTAAACATGCTGTTGTGCAACCACTGCTGAAAAAAACGGGTCTGGACCACTCTGTTATGTCTAACTTTAGGCCTATTTCCAGGCTACCTTTTTTGTCCAGACTCTTGGAAAAAGTCATCTATACCCAACTGAAGTCTTTTCTGGACGAACATGCAATTCGGGAAGTGTTCCAGTGTGGGTTTAAAACTCACCACAGCACTGAGTCCTCTTTGTTAAGGGTTTTTAATGATATTCTTTTGACAGTGGACTCTGGTGACTGTGTACTACTTATGCTTTTGGATTTAACAGCTGCATTTGACACGATAGACCATGAGATCCTCATCTCTAGGCTGGAGCAGTGGGTGGGCATCAGAGGTTTAGCTCTCCAATGGTTTAGGTCTTATCTTTCAGATAGACGTTTTTGTGTCAGTATTGATGATTTTGCCACACCCACCACATGACGAAACAGCTTGAGATCCTGGTTGGCAACCCCCCAGGGAGACACGCAGTCCAGTCCCACCCTCCAGAAATGACCATCTATCTGCCGCAGCCATGTATTACGTGGACATTCCCTTGGTCTGGTCCAGCCAATTGGGTCCTCGACAATAAGGATACCATGAGCTGAATCACCCTCAGGGAATCGTGCCACATGGCGGTAGTGCCGTAAGTGATGTTCCTTCACAATGCAGGTAATGTGTCTCATTCAGGACTTCATGAGCAACCACTCATATGACACAAAGTCAAACCAGTGGTATCCAAGGATTCTCCGAAGAGACAAAGTACCAAAGGAGTCCAGTCTTCGTCTCGGGTCATTGGATAGCATCCATGTCTCGCAACCATATAGCAAGACAGGAAGCACCAGGACTCTAAACACTTGAACCTTTGTCCTTTTGCGGAGACATTTGGAGCACCACACACCCCTTTCCAGTGACCTCATGACCCCCCATGTTCTCCCAATCCGCCTACTGACTTCATAGGAAGAGTCACCAGAGACATGAATGTCACTGCCAAGGTAAATAAACCTCTCAACGAAGTCAACACTCTCTCTGCCAACAGACACACTGCTGATGGCTGTGCCCAAGAGGTCATTAAAAGCCTGGATCTTGGTTTTTATCTAGGACACTCGCAAGCCCAGACACTCAGACTCCTCACTCTGTCTTTCAAGTACCCCAATCAGAACCACCATTGACTCTGCAAAGATCACAGCATCATCTGCAAAGTCAAGATCTGTGAATCTCTCTTCACCAAAAGATGTCCCACATCCGCTGGACCCCAGGACCTTGCCCAACACCCTGTCCATGCAAGCATTAAACACAGTAGGAGCAAATACACACCCCTGACGGACCCCAGAATCAACTGGCAAAAACACAGAGGTTCATATTAAAGACTGTATTTTAATCTGATAAAAAAGTGCAACAAAAAAAACCAATATAACAACAGGGGATTTAAAAAAATTGCCCTCTGTTGGTGGTAAGGTAGATTGCAAATAAAACAAGTAAATGTTCTTTTAAATAATCATATTAAAATTTAAATAATAAAAAAAGCACTAAAACAAATTTTTCATATACATCAAAAAAATGTTCAGCTGAGGTATTTCACAAGTTCAAAAAATTAAATTAGGGTAAATACTTAGTTTAAGAGTAGGGTCATTTAAGTAGACTTTAAAGAAAAAGATATAGGGAAAGGACTTGGAAAAACTTTTAAAATAAGGGAAAGGGTTAGGGGACGGACATGATAAATGAATCTTAATTAAAAGCTATAGGATGGTTGAGACATTTAGAAATCTTTCTTCTCCTCAAATGCTTGCAAACTAGTCTCTAAGAGAAGTTGCACCGACTCCGGAGTCAAACGATATCTACTTTTTACGTTTCTCTTATATGTATTGTGATCCATACGAGTTTGTTGTTTGACGTCTCTATTAGACTGTCCAAAAACGGACTATTATAAAGACTAGGTATAAAATTTCGGTCTGCCAATGGAAAACATCTCTCTAACACTTATTCAAGCACAGGCACGGATATATTGAGAGGTTGTTTTGTTTCAATAGTATCCCTCAACCCCGCTCAAATAATAATATATTTAACCTGGGATTGGGGTGGTAATTATTGAAGAAACGTCTTAAACTTTGCAAGTGAAAGCTCATCAATGATTTCCAGCTGCAGACCAGAATATTCATAGTAATCTAATAAAGAAAAATGAAAATCCCAGAGGACAACAATTGGCTCTGATAATACTGGATGCCATTGTTCAATATTATTATATTTATTAGGTTTTACCATATTTACATTTAAGGGGTGATCAGAATTGGCAAAATAAGGTTAGGGATAAGGTTAAGGTTAGGGAAAACAGGGGTTAGGGTTAGAGGAAGTTTTATCGCAAATTACATACTTTGCCTTTTAGCACAGCATGTTATCTTTTTCAATAAATTTGATTTCAACATGACCACTTCACTCTGTCCTGCTTCCCTTAAACATCAATCATCAGTGGATACAACAAGTACATCAGGACATAGTTTATGTCTAATGCATTGATTCAGAAGTACTCATGATGAACCTAACAGTAAATATGTAATAAAAAAGGGTGAAATAAAAATAAGAAAAGCAACACAATCCTAAGTGGCTGATTCATTCTTGTTTAAAATGCTACCAGCCTCTCTCATTTCACGGTTACTACATCCCCTTGCAACTCACACCGGCACAAAAACACATTACCTTCAAAGGTAATATTTTCCCCATGGTAATTTTTCGGCCAGTGACCTGTTCACCTCTTCGGTGAAGTGGAAAAGTGAAAACATCCTGTAAAAAGAAACCCCTCATTAGCGCAGTTACGCCTCACTGGCATCTTAATTAAAATCTCCAGTCAGGGTGAAGCCCAACATGCTGAGGTCTGTTGATACACAAAAGGTCCCCAGTTTTGCATCTCAAACCTCCGTCATACTAATCAGCTCTATAATCACCGCCTTTTCTGTACATTTGGCAAAAAGCACCTCATATTTTAGAAATTTTGAAGACACAAGGAATGTAATTATAATCATTACAAACTGCATACAAAGCAGGGCACATTTACATTTCAGACGTGGAAGCGTGCGCTTTACAGTAATTGCAAACCAAATGTAAATAGAGCTGTAAAGATGTTCGCCAATAAGTCTCCATAAAAAATCATTTTGCTAATTATTACGAGGAGTTCTGTTTCTTTTTGCTGATGTACATTTTAATAAGTTACTTGCACACTTACATTCGCACATTTTTTTTCTTTCAGCCATAGAACTCCAGTGTCAAGAGCCTCCTTGAGCTAATTTAGATACACTACATTTACATACTGGGGTCTTTTCAACTACCAATATACAACCATCCCACCTACTGTGACCTTTATGCTATCTTTCCTTCGAGATTAGTTTAATGTCTGCTATTATTTTTTCTTGACCTTTCACTCGTTTTGCTCATTACATCTGCAAGGGCAGATAAGACAGTTGTAAAGGGCTAACCCAGTGGTAATGTTTATTTTTGTATGATATTAGGGTGACATTATCCTATTTTAGATTTTAATTGCAACAGAATGAATAACAGATGCTGTCATACTTTTTACCAGTAAAAGTAGCCAAGAGAAAACACTAGCTATCTTTTAAAGTAATAAACATCCATGAATAAAACACAAGAGGTAATGCTTCTTAAATTAATTTCAATGGCTACAGAATATGCTTATTTCCATCAACATTTTTGCTGCAGGCCATGCAGTATTTATGTTAAATATGCGTTACACTGAATGCAAAATCAGAACTGGATAGAGAAACCTTCTCCCTTAATTGTGCAGTTTAGAGTCACCAGTAAAGCTAACTGCATGTACAGTTGAACCTGTATAAATGACCCATGACAGTAGTAGCAGTATTGTGACTGTCTGCGCCATGTGTCACCCTCTACCAAAACTACAAAACGTATCTTTGTCTGTAAATGGTGGCAACAAGCCAGCACTGCCTCGGCTGCATTTGCTGACGATCGGCTCTGTTCATGTGCCAAACTTTCTGAGATATTTTTTATAACAGCTCCCCTTCCCTGCCTCATTTTGTAAACATGAATTTTCAGTCTGCATTTAGAGAGAAAAGTGAGGTCTCTGTACAATGGCTGACCCTGGCTCTCTGAACTCCAAAGGTCATGCGTAAAGACAATTACCCCTTGGGGATTAACAAAGTATATCAAATCAATCAAATCAAGTAAACAGAGAATTATTTTGATATTGTAGCGACCCTTTGGAGGAACCACACAGGACACCAGGGGCCTCATGCATAACGCTGTGTGTAGAATTCGCACTGTAACATGACGTAAGCACAAAAGCAGAAATGTGCTTATGCACAAAAAAATCCAGATGCATAAATCTGTGCGAACTCCAAACATCCACATTCTTCTGCTCCATAAATCCCGGTCAGCGTGAAAAGTAACGCATGTGCTTGCGCCTGCTGTCCCGCCCCAACTCCTCCCAGAATTACGCCTCTTTGAATATGCAAATCAATATAAATAGCCCTTAACTTAAGCCTTTTGTGAAAAGACAATGGCAAAAGCACGAGGGAAAATAAAAGAATTTCAGCGAATACCAAGTGGAGGCAAAGAAAAGCATACTATTTGTTGGTTTAAACAGTGATATAAACAACAAAAGCAAGTTGATCGAGTGGCATAGCGTGTCGGAGAAACTCGAAAGCTCGAAAGTTCACAAAGTCACACAGTGCCCGAAATAAAAAAGAAAGTTGTTACGTATCAAAGTCGCCGTGAAAAGGCGAGTCGTAGCCCACCGTCTGAGTGTCATATGAAAGCTTATTAGGGTACAGACAAAAAAATAGGCACACAGTGGGGAAAAAGCATGAAATGTCAACTTTAATCTCGAAATTTCCACTTTAATCGCGTAGTTTATTTTTTCATTAAAGTAAAACATCATAAACTTCATCTTAAAATCGTTTAATGTTTAGTTTCTCAAATCCCATTGTAACTAAAGTAGCACGTTAAATGCTTTGTTTTGTATTTGATCTTCTATGTGCTCTATGTGTGTGAATCACTACGTGCTTCTGGGCTTTCTCTTCCTCCAAAAGGACACAGAATCCATTACATTCGTAATATTACAGCTGTCTGAATAATTAAAATACTGAGATGTATACATGATATCACTTTCATGATGATAGGAGATAAAGCATGTTATTAAACATGGGAACATGGTGGCGCAGTGATTGTTCATGTGTCACGCAAGATGCTTGCTGCGCCATGCGCGACCTTCAATGAAATACTTTATTGTAGAAGTACTGTCTCTTTCAAACGTACTAACCCCCAATTCCTGTCCTTACTTTTCTTTCTCCAAATACCCAATCGCCACACAATCAGCTCTGTAATAGATGTTAACCCATCTGTAAGCTTAGAACACTGATTCTTCAAAACTTTTAAGGAACATTGAAATATCTTCGTAGTACGTGTTTAATTATTCTATCCATCTATCCTTCCAGCACCAGCAAGAATACAGTGCGAGGCAGGAACAATCCGTGAATGGAGCGGCAGCGCCTCCCTAGCGATGTGGCACCGTGTCCTCACATGTTTAATTATTAACAATATAGATTATTTAAATGAAGTTAAAGTTTTGTCTGTATGATATAATAAACATATTTTGCTGTATTTCATCTTAAAAATGGTATCGTCATCATATGTAAATACGCACTTTATAAAATGGCTCAGGTTGTGCAATGTTATAACTGTATCGCAAGTTTACAGTGAGGTAATTGATAGATAGATAGATAGATAGATAGATAGATAGATAGATAGATAGATAGATAGATAGATAGATAGATAGATAGATAGATACTTTATTAATGTACAAACAGTTCTACAAGGAACACATGCTGGACTGATTGAGTGTGTTTATAGTTCTTGGGATGAAACTGTTTCTGAACCGCGAGGTCAGTACAGGAAAGGCTCTGAAGTGTTTGCCGTATGAAAGCAGTTCAATAGAGAGCATGGCTGAGGCAGCGTGTGCTTGATGCTATATATCGATAATTCTCTTTCTGATCAGCTGCTGTACAGTTGTGATTCCACACTCAGATACAGTGATATAAATACTCTGAGTGGTGCAGTGAGAGTAATATGGAAAAAGATGATTGGCTGTGGCAACCCCTAACGGGAGCAGCTAAAAGAAGAAGAAGGTGCAGTGAGAGTAACAACGCTAAATCAGTTATGGTATTTGGAATAGTTTGACCATTCTGTGGACCATTATATTGTTACAGGTTAATTACAATCAGATGCATTAAACTAATAAACTATATGAGGTTAATTTCAATGTATTTATAAAGCTACATCAGGGATGTGGATCTAAAAAAGAAAGGGTAACCACACAGGAACAGTAGCACTACTTTAATGCTGGGTGACGCCAGTCTGCAAAACCAAGTGGAGAACTTGCGTACGCCAGGGTATGAGCTACTGTGGAAATGTGCAAGGCTTTACGCCAAGTTTAGGTTTTATACATCACAATTTGAATGTGGAAACGTTCTTACGCAACATTTTTGTGCGTACGCACCATTTATACATGAGGCCCCAGGTAGGTTTTCAGAGCACCTTAATTAGGCAGTGCAGTCCCTAATGTGGTTTCCTTCCTGTCAGCTTGATTTTAAGGTCCCGGGCACACCATCAAAAGAAGAGAATCAGAATCACCTATTCTGGCTAGCCTGTTTTTCACATATCTCTCTCTATTCTGTCTTCACTATCCTCTTGAATCGCCTGCGCTTCTCAGCTATTCGTCCTTCTTGCTCCCCCAGGCTCCTCTCCCTCTTCTTTTTGCTGCTTATTTTGTCTTGTCTTTGATATGCTTCAATTCAAATGCTTCTTTCCTGCTCCTGCTGTAGGTTCCCGTGGTGGGGAAGCCCAGTCAGCATTTCAATATATTTTTTAAATAGAAAATATGAACATATCATCATTGCTACTATCAATTAATAATTTGCATGGTTTTTCATTGCGTGACCTCCAATAATTGTTTTGTGTCTGCCAGGGTGTATGCCCTGGCCCCTGTTTATATTTATGTTTTGAAATTTTGTGATTATTTTTTATGTGTTAACGGTCTGTTTATGTATTATTATGCCTCTATGTGTCAAACCATGTTGTCTTAAGTCCCTTGTATTTTGTGGGTGGTTCTCCAGGAGGTGGAGTCTGCCTGATGGCACCATTCCTGAGCCCTCCCTCTGGCTGTTTAAGTCTGTTGAGAAGGCCGGAGATCATGCGTGTGTTTGGAGTATCTGTGAGTGTTGCTATTTCTGTTTGGAGTTACTGTTTTTTTGTGATTCTTCTTACCTACTTTTCCTGAATTCTGTGTTCACATTGTGTTTTGGGAGTAGTTTGCCCAGGATTTCCTTTTTTGGCACATCTTTTTTGAATTTTTGCTCTTTAGAAAATTTTTGTGTAATTTTCCATTGTGCTAA
Organism: Erpetoichthys calabaricus; assembly: GCF_900747795.2. Classification (NCBI taxonomy): domain Eukaryota; kingdom Metazoa; phylum Chordata; class Cladistia; order Polypteriformes; family Polypteridae; genus Erpetoichthys; species Erpetoichthys calabaricus. The sequence goes on from NC_041395.2 coordinate 314,391,249, forward strand.
TAAAACTTCATTCTATTAAGATTATTTGTTGCCCATTTTTGTTTACAAGCCAGGGGTAGATGGTTATCCTCCCTCTTATGTGGCTTTTTTTATTTTTTCAGCTTTCTATTTTTGATTCCTGCTTTATATAACAAGGTGCACCTTGGTATAACAGGTTTTACATACAGTGTAGCATATTTTGCTGTTTAGACATTGGTAAATAGTTAAGGGATGTACTTACCGTATATACTCATGTATAAGTTGGGTCTTGAAACCCAAAAAATCAATCATAAAATCAAATCCCAACTTATACGCCCATTCAAAAATGAGACACTTAATTTTAATTTATTTTTTTACATCTACTTGCCTCCTCCAAACTCGCATCAGTTTCTCAGACGCATTGAATTTTATTGCAGCAGCACAGTTACCAATTTCTTTCATTACTTCAGCGATGTTTAATTTAAAACCAACTTCATATTTTCTTCTGATCGTACGTTCCATCATAGATAAGGGATGCCCTTATGATAAAGGTGTATGAGGGTGAGAGATACAAAAAACACAAAGCAGTACAAATGTGGCTTCAGAATAGTTCGGGCATTACCGTGTGATCACATAGGCACAACAGAGAGAGAGAGAGAAAGAGAGAGGTTAGGAACACACACTGATACAGAGCATTGCCGCACCCACATAGATAAAAAGGCAGTGTGCTCCGTGGTTACTCTCTCAGGTGGGTGTTAGCATATCATAATCCCTTGTACCAATAGCATCAGTTTTCCGAATTCGACTTATATGACCAACGTTATAAAATACCTGAAATTATACTGTAAAATTAAGTCCTGACTTATGCGTGGGAGAACTTATCCTCGAGTACAATACAATAGAATACAATTTATTTTTGTATAGCCCAAAATCACACAAGAAGTGCCGCAACGGGCTTTAACAGACCCTGCCTCTTGACAGCCCCCAGCCTTGACTCTCTAAGAAGACAGAAAAAAACAAAAAAACCCTTGTAGGGAAAAAATGGAAGAAACCTTTGGAACGGCAGTTCAAAAACAGGCGCCTTTCCAGGTAAGTTGGGCGTGCAGTGGGTGTCAAAAAGAAGAGGGTCAATACAGTACAATACACAGAACAGAACAAATCCTCAGTACAGTATAAAAATTTAAATTTTTTAACAGTAGATGATATCACATAATATGATTTGGATTTGTTTAGAGTCCTGGAGACCTCAGCCATCAAGCTGCCTCCCCCAATTGGCCATTCCACAGCTGAAACATTGCTTGGCCAGCCAATCCAATGAAAGGACCCCTCTACCCCACGATCCCTACGATCCTCCATCAGGGATGACTTTACCTTAGGCAGGCAAAACGACTTGGCAGGTGGGCCGTGGCACCAAGTGCCACGTTTCAGTACAGAGAACAGAAACAGAATAGGTGAGAGTTAGTAACAAATTATAATTATCATGTTACTTATGTTTTAGTGCTAATGACTTACAACAGAGATGCAGTCTGTACAGTTAATCAGCAGCTCTAGTCAGGATATGCTAAACTGAAGTAGTGAGTCTTCAGCCGGGATTTAAAAGCTGAGACCAATGGGGCATCTTTTATAGTAGCAGGCAGACCATTCCACAGTTTAGGGGCCCTGTAACTAAAAGCTCAACCACCCACTGTTATTTTATTAATCCTTGGAATCATAAGCAGACCGGCATCTTGAGATCTTAATGTGCGTTCTGGTTGGTAAGTCATGATAAGTTCAGACAAGTAAGGCAGACATTGGCCATTTAATGCTTTATAAGTTAAAAGGGGGATTTTGAAATCTGCCCTAAACTTAACCGGGAGCCAGTGTAAGGATTTAAGAACTGGAGTTATGTGTTCGTACTTTCTTGTTCTTGTAGCAATTCTTTCAGTAGCATTTTGGATTAAATGGAGACTGTATAAAGAACAGTTTGAACATCCAGTGAACATCACATTGCAGTAGTCAATCCTACTAGAAATAAATGCATGAATTAATTTCTCAGAATCCTATTTATTTAGAAAGCGCCTTAATTTCCCAACATTTTTAAGATGAAAGAAACATGATTTGGACAACTTTGTAATATGTGCTTTAAATTACATGCTAGAGTCAAAGATAACTCCTGGATTGTGGGCTGATTCCATAAAATTAATAGTGTTTCCTAATGAGTTAAATGATGACAAAATATTGTTGTGATCAGCGTCATTCCCTCCAACAATTAACATCTCTGTTTTATCAGTGTTTAAAGATAAGTAGTTCTCATCCATCCAATCCTTTAATTCACTAACACAACTAATTAAAGACAATATCTGAGAAAATTCATTTGATTTAAATGAAAGGTATAACTGGGTGTCATCTGCATACGAGTGAAAATTAACATTATGTTTCCTAATGATAGATCCCAGTGGAAGCATGTAAAGTGAAAACAGTAAAGGTCCCAGTACTGAGCCCTGCGGGACACCATATTGAACTTCTGTGTATAATGATGGAGTATAGTCAGCACATTTCTGTACATATTGGAATTGATATGATAAATAAGAACTAAATCAAGTGAGCACGGTGCCTGTAAGCTCAACATAATTTTCTAGCCTGTGCAGTAAAATAGAATGGTCAGTGGTGTCAAATGCTGCACTTAAGTCTAACAACATAATTACAGTGGAGTTTCCTTCATCAGAGGATATCAGAATGTCATTTACAACCTGCGTTAGCTCCATTTCTGTACTATGAGCAGTGCGGAAACCAGACTGGAATTTCTCAAATAAATTGTAATGCATAAGGTGTGACTGAAGCTGATTGGCGACTACTTTTTCTAGTATTTTAGAGAGAAAGGGTAAATTTGAAATAGGCCTATAAATATTTAGTATGTGTGGGTTTAGGTCTGACTTTTTAAGTAATGGTTTAATGACTGACACTTTTAGTGCATCAGATACTATGATATGCAATAATGAACTATTGATAATGTTTAGAATAGGCGCTGCAAGAACATCCATTGCACTTTTTACTAGTTTTGTTGGCACTGGATCTAGGGAACAAGTAGTGGGTTTCATTTTAGAAATTAAAGTTAAGACTTCCTGTTCAGTTACAGGATTAAAATTACTAAAGTGCTGAATGCAATGTGAGGCAGGGTCTGCAAAGCTAGTATTTGGTTTGCATTGTGATGCTGAGATCTGGGATCTTTTATTTTTAATTTTCTCATTGAAGAAGTTCATAAAGTCTGTACTGCAAATATTTGTTGGTATTTTGCACTGTAGATCTGAATTCTCATTTGTTAATGTAGCAACTGTTCTAAACAGTACCCGAGGATTTTTATTATTGCTATCTATTAATGTAGAATAGTATTCTGAGCAAGCTTTAAAGAGGGCTTTTTTATGTTTTTTAACACTCTCTGTCCAAGCAATTTGAAAGACACGTAGCTTTGTTGTTCTCCATCTGCGCTCCAGTGTTCGAAACTCTAATTTAAGAGCTCAAGTTTTTTCATTAAACCAGGCAGAGTTTCTATGTGCTTTGATCATTTTTGTTTTATATGGAGCCACTGCGTCCAGAGCATCTCTGAAGGTCACATTATAATGTGATGTTAGCTGATCTAAATTGTTTTCTACGTTTACATTTGATGTTAACTGATAAAAATCGTTTTCCACAATTACACTCAACTTACTCAAAGTATCTATACATTTTGAAGCAGAATTGCAATCTAGATGCCGTACTGTCTTTGTTTTAATCTGTGAGTGCGTTGGCAAGGGCAGGACTAAATCAAATGTAATTAAGTAGTGATCGGAAATAACTTCATTTAATGGAGTAATATTTAAATTTTGAATTTCAACTTTGTAAGTTATAGTTAAATCTAATGTGTGGTTATGATTATGAGTTGGACCTTTGACAATCTGACAAAATCCTACTGAATTTAACAAATAAGTAAAACATTTGCTAAAAGTGTCAGTTTCCACATCAATGTGTACATTAAAATCCTAATTTATAGCCAAATCAGATAAAAGGTTGCTAAATTCAGTCATGAACAATGAATATGGCCCTGCTGGTCTGTAGACTAGCACTATAATTGTGTTGGAATCTGTTTTAATATTTAAAATGAATGCCTCAAAGAATGTAATGTCGCCTAAATTTTTGACATGATTTGCATTTTATTACAATGAATTATTCCAAGGCCTCCCCGTTGACCAGAATCCCTAGACTTATGAAGGAACGAGTATCCATCTGGTGACACCTCAGCTAGGGGGACAGTGTCACATTTACTAAGCCAGGTTTCAGTGAGAAGACACAGATCAGACTTTGTACTTAATATAATTTCATTTACCAAAACAGCTTTACTGCCAAGGGAGCGAATGTTCAATAAGCAGCATTTAAAACTGCATACTTCTTTCTGAACTGGTGATATATTTTTTAGTTTCAATTTGAAGTAAATTTCTATTACAGATGCCCCTGGTGGAGGGTCTGGTTTTATCCCTTGGTCTAATTATACACCTTATCTTTTGGTTATCAAGTAATTTAAGGTTTGCATCAAGACTAAATTTACTGGATGCCCCACAACAGAGTATATACTGTATACAGTATCTATTTTATCAGGAGCACAGAGGTTGTTGCGGGCATTAATGCAGTGTCGCGCGTGTACAAAAGAATTCAGAAGAGTGTCAGTAGTGTTTTGTTCTGGAATGTACTTCTGGTGGAGGCCTATGCCAAGTGTATCTTACCAGACAGGCAGCCATCAATCTGGCAAGTCTACTGTTATGGAGCGGGGCGCTTGTAAAAGTTGCCAGTAGACACATGCAGGTAGAGAATGGCCCTGTGAAGGAGAGAAAGAGTGGCAGCGGCAGGGCAATAACAGGACCTCATGTGCAAATGCACAGGGAAAAAAGTTTGCATAAAGGTATAGTAAGTTCCCATTTGTGTGAATGAGGTTTAGCATGGCTAGTGTCATTACATGAGGGATAGCTGGACAGACTCCTGAAGGAAACACCCATGGCAATTTAAAATGGCCATATGGACACTAGGGTTCGTAATTTTTAAGCTGCTGATGGGCAGAATTTTAAGAATTATTGGTTGGGTATGTAGAGTGGTGTCTGCGACAAGAGGCAGAGGTGTCATGATACAAGTCAGGACCCTGTACAGAACACACTAATAGTCCCCTCCTCTGTCTCGGCTTCAGCCTCAGCATCACATTGTGTTGTCTATTTAACATTACTCGGATGTATTTTGTTTCAAACCAAATGCAAAACATTATGAGCTTATAGTCCTATAAGTCCTATAACTTCTACAGATTTTACCTCCACGTTTTCACAGTTAAGAAGACATTAATGACATCTGCAGAACTCACTTTACCCTGCACCCCATTAGACGGACAGAATCACAAGACTGGAAAGTCTTTCTTGGTACATCAATGTGTGTAAGTATCTTGTTTCTGTTGTATTTCAGACCGCACTCTAAAGGTTTGCTTAGTCAGCCAATGTGGAATAAATTAAATTTGGCAGAGGTGGGAGGCTGCTTTTATCCTGTGGTGGGCAGTGGGCCAGTAGAAACACGAGAGATGATTGGCCTAATGGCCTAATTGGTGTAACTCATTACACTTTTTCTGCCTTCTTTAGACCCAGACAGTTTTTGTTGTCAACTTAACTGATTCTGTTAATGATGACTCCTGACAAAAAACAGAAGAAATCAAAGAAAAGCAACAATAATTACAGAATTGTAAGTGCAATGTTCTCCTGATCTGAGCTTTCTCAGCCATGGCTTAAATGATGTCAGGGAGGCCCCGCCTACTGGAGCTCCACATATAAAGCACAAAGAACAGCAGAACATTTAAAGAGAGAGATTACAACCATATTACATAAAGAGAAAAAAAAATAATTCATAATAAAACATAAAATATTCATACATACAGACTAATGCATAACGCTCAGACTTGGCACCCATGACTACAGGCATAGGATTTGATTTGCCCAGTTAGAAATGGAAAATTTTGATTTTATAAAATTATCTACGTTATACATTATCTATGTATGGCTGCTTCAAGACATTTACAATCAAACAAATTTCTCAACCTGGAATAAGGATTACAAGGTGTCCAAGGCTAGTCTGTGTGGTATAGTGGGTCTATGGCTTAAAAAAAGTGGCCATTTTAATAAATAAATAATGAACGCACTTGCACTGGGGATGGGGAGCAGGTGGGAGTGATCTGCGGGGAAGACTCCCCGTCTCCTGGTTGGTGTGAGGTGGTCAACCTTCCCTTGCTGGCACATACCGGCAGTCTGATTGCCTTATTATCAGCCCAGGGCGGCAATCAGGGGATCACACCAGCAGCAGCTCCCCAGCCTATAAAGGGGAGTGCAAGAACAGAAAGGAATAGAAATGGAAAGAGAAATGGAACAAAAGAGCGCAGAGGTTAAAGGACAAAGACAACAGCAGGAACAGTAGTGAGCTGGCGCTTAGAGTGGAAGCAGGTGGACGGGAATGGTGCCCCAGAAGGTAGTGCATGGCCAGCACTCAAGGGGGGGGGGGTTTGGGGGGGGCATGAGGATGACGTCTGCTGAACAGCCAGGAGCAGGAGTGATCATTACACTCAGGATGATCCTCTGGCTGGGTGGAGCCTGTGACTGGCAGCGGTGGGAGAATGGCATGCTTTTGCTGGGTGGAGCCTGGATTGGCAGCAGTGGGCGCGGAATGCAGGGTCTGGTGGCTACCCGTGGTGTCAGTTTTGAAGGGTAAGAACCAAGGATGAGAATTTTAAAGACTCTTGCCTGAATTTTAACCTCGTTTTAATGGATTACTTATTTATTGGATTTTAACCTCTCCACTGTATTCTCATTTTATGGATTATTTATTTATTGAATTTTTTTGAGAACTGCACTTTTTGGACACTTTTTGGATTTTTTTTTTAATATAATTAAAGCACTTGCACTTTTCACCATCCCCTTGCTTGGTGTGTTTTGTCCTCATCTGCCACGTTCATATCGGTTACAATACTGATGGTGTCTGATTCAAGAGGCTCTCATTATTATTATTATTATGGAAGAGGGAGCAAGGAGCCGACCCTCACCATCATGTTCTGTCATAAGCAGACAAAAGGTAAAAGATTGCCACGGTCATGATGGTGGTACATTGAAGGACATACACACATACTGTACTGTACATACAGTGTATATCTAAATGACCTAGCCTTCTGTATTGGAACTGTGGCTGAACACCATAAACTCTGGAAGGAACAAACACAAATGTATGGTTAACATACTCACTCCTCCCAGAAGGCACGCCACCTAGCTTGCTGCACTTCTGAGTAGTATTTGGTATTTTTGACCTTGGAATAATGGCACAGTTGACTTCTTTTGTTATTTTAAATATACATTTTGTTGCAGAAGCAGGGTGGTGCAGTTGATAACACTGCTGCCTCACAGATCCAGAGTTGCAAATCTCACGCTCACTTACTGTCTCGGTAGGGTAAGCAGGTGTTGCCCGTGTCTGCACGGGTTGATCTTCCTGGTGCCCCATTTTGTCTCCTACATTCCCACAGACAAACAACTCTGATTAATTGGTGGTTCAAAATTAGCCTGAGTGAAGGTGTGTGCATGAGAATAGGGGGCTGCCATATACTGGTGTCCTGACCTGGGCTATTTCCTGACTTGCAGCCATTAGTTGGTTTAAGTGGGTTTAAAAATGTTCTGATATAAATTTAACTGTCTTCAAAGTGCCAAGACAATACAAGTATTAGAATGCAATGATCTGCTCACAGTTACAAATTGAATTTTATTGTTATTATTCTTTATTAAGCAGATGGTTTGCTTTAAGCAACTTAAAAAATACTGTTTCGTTGTCACAGTTAAATCCCCCTTCACTACCATGGAAAAATAAACTAAAAATAATCAAATTAAATGCCAAAAAATGGCCAGAGGGCTTGCAACAAACTAAAAGAAGCCAACAATTACTTTGATTACTTTAGGGAGAATGCCAGCTGAGAATGGCAGTGAAGCACGGCTGCCATATACTAGGAATTCTTTAATTGATCTTAGTAGAGTGAAATTTATTTATTTATTTTTGTATTTAAAATATTATAAAACATCATTTTTCCTTTTCACTACATTCCGCCACTTTAAACTCCCTCAAAAGAGGCAAGCTAGCAATGTTGTGAAGGAAATCACGTTAGGGGTGTTCATTAATCAGTGCCGTCCCTATCTGTAATTAGTGCAAATAGAAGACAGGAATTTTTAATTCACCCTATACTTATGGCAAGCAAATATTTAGGGTATCTCAAAATAAATTTCATCTCTATATATATAAAATCAAGTCTGTGTGTCTGTAAGTCTGCCCACAACTACTTAACCTATTTAGATCGGGTTTTTTTCTATAATTTGTTTGAACATTCTGGTTGATTTTGTGACTTCTGTCATTGCACTATGTATCATAGTTCGCTTGTGGTACTGATTTATTTGCTCAAATCTGAGAGACATGCAATGGGCTGGGCATTCCTTACCTCCACCTAGCAAGTGAATAAGAGAACTACCGTGTATACTCGTGTTTAAGTCCTCCCGTGGATAAGTTTCTGACTTGATTTTACTGTATCATTTCTGGTATTTTATAATGTCGGTTATATAAGTCGAATGCGGAAAACTCATGCTATTGGTCCAAGAGATTATGATATGCTAACACCCACCTGAGAGAGTAACCACACTGCTTTTTTTTCTATGTATTGTGCATACGTGACCACACGGTAATACCCGCAACTGTTCCGAAGCGACTTTTGCAATGTTTTGTGTTTTTTGTATCTCACACCCTCATACACCTTTATTGTAAGAACATCCCTTATCTACAATGGAGCATTCTATCAGAAGAAAATATGAAGCTGGTTTTAAATTAAAGGCTGTTGAAGGAATTGATAACTGCGCTGCTGCAACAAAATTCAATGCATCTGACAAAAAACTGATGCGAGATTGGAGGAGGCAAGAAGATTTTAAGTGTCGTATTTTTGAATGGGCCTACTGTATAAATCAGGGTCTGATTTTATGATCGATTTTTTGGGTTTCAAGACTCGACTTATACGCAAGTATATATGGTATTTAACGGATTTAGATCGGGTTTTTTTGTATAATTTACTTGAATATTCTGGTTGATTTTGTGACTTCTCTCATTGCACTAAGAATCATAGTTCACGTTGGCCAAGTGGAGGGGGAAGCATGACGTCAGGAGTCGGGAGCCGGGCAGGGCCCTCCTCACTGTTCTGTTTCACTACTATGTGGGTGGAGCTGCGTCTACGCATGGAAGTGTGTCTGTCTGTCTGTCCGGCCCTGAAGTGCGAGGCATCCCAGAAGTACGAGGCTACAGCGTGAAGTGCAAAGAAAGTGACTCTGTCGCCAAAGTGAAACCAACGCCGCTGATAAACAAACGAGGTGAGCACATCAGCAAAACGAAACCTCCAAGGAGAGAAGAACTTGCTTGGCTGCTGATAGACAACAGAGACGAGCACGTTGGCAAAACGAAACTGATGAAGAGCTGCTAATAAACAACCGATGTGATTGATTGATTGAAGTGCCAGAATTCATGGTTTCTAGGAGCCTGGGCTTTTTACAGCACAGGCTTATACAGCTAGTATATATTAAAATGCAGATTGGCTTTTCACATATCTGAAACCCAATTCAAAATAGAGCTAAGTAAGTACTTTAACACTTTAAAGGTTACATTACTGTGTGAGCACAATTTAATATTATGCAATATAATTATCTATTCATATGTCATCATTTTTATGGATTACCAAACACACATGAAAATGTATTTATTATGGTGTCATATTTATTTAAATAATTCAAGCACATACAATTTATTCATTCATCAATTCATTAATGAAACTGAAGAGACATGCCTTATTTAGTTCAAGATTGTAGAGCAAAAAAATTGTGGGGGTAACTTGACCGCATACCTTTTTTTAAAATCTTGCACTTCAAAGCACTTTATTTGTCCCAAGAGGGAAACTGAGCTTTTTACAGAACCACAAAAAAACAACCAAGCAAAAAAATAGACAAAAATTATAATAAACAATAACAATTCTCAAATGCAAGCCACAATTATTAAAAAGAAAGACTGACTTTGCTAAAGATAAATATAACAGTCACATGAATACAATGATATATAATACAGTGGATTTAAAAAGTATTCAGAGCCCTTCACCCTCTTAAATGGATACATTTACCATTTTTGTCTATCAATCTAAACTCAATAACCCATAATGACAAAGTAAAAACGTGTTTTCAGAAAGGTTTGCAATTTTTATTAGAAATCAACAACTGAAATCACTTATTCATTTAAGCATTCCCACCCTTTGATGTGGCTCTGCAAATTGTGCTCCTGTTTGCTTTAATTCTCCTTGAGATTTGTCTAGAATGACTGGAGTCCACCTGTGGCAAATTGATTTGAAAGGACAACAATTAGAAAGGTACACACCTGTGTATAGAGAGTCCCACAATTCACACTGCAAGTGGGGACACAAACCAAGCCATGAAGTCCAAGGAACTCTCTGTAGACCTCCACCATCAAGGTGTGCTGAAGTATCAATCAGGGCAAGGAGATACAACCATTTGTAAAGCTTTGAGTGTTCCCAGGAGCATGGTGGCCTCAATACATATGAAATGGAAGACATTTGTAACCAGTAGGACTAGAATTGACAATTTGGCCAAACTGAGTAACTGGGCAAGAAAGGCCTTGGCCAGGGAGGTGACCAAAATGCCAATAGTCACTGTAATAGAGCTTCAGAAGTCCTCTGCTGAGATGGAAGAACCTGCCAGAAAGATGACCATCTCAGCAGCACTCAATCAGGTGTTTATGGTAGAGTGGCTCGATAGGTGCCTGCTTTACAAAAAAGGAATGAGATGGCATTTAAAGTACTCTGAGAACATAAGGAAAAAGATTCTCTGATCTGATAAACCAAAAGCTGAACTCTCTGAGTTGAACTCCATGCACTATGTCTGGTGAAGACCAGGCACTGCTTCTCTCCTGCTTGATACCATCCCTATGGTGAAGCATGGTGGTTTGCAGCATGAAGCTATGGGGGTGCTTTTCAGCAGCAGGGTAGTCTGGTCAGAATTGAGAGAATGATAATTGCAAACAAATACAGGGAGGTACTTGAAGAACACATGATTTCATATGCACACCACCTCAGTCTGGGGTGATAGTTTCTCTTTCAGCATGACAAGACTACACTGGGAAAAGTCTTTGGGAAAAGTCTCTGACTGTCCTTGTGGGGCCAAGACAAACCCCAAACTTAAATCCCATAAAATATCTGTGGAGAGAGGCAATCTAACAGAGCTTGAGAGGACCTGCCATCTGGAATAAACTACTCAAATCCATGCGTGCAATGCTTGTAGAGACCTACCCAAGAAGAATTGAGGCTGAAATTGTCGCCAAAGTGGCTTCAACAAAGAACTGAATTAAAGCTCCAAATACTTACATGAATAAGAGGTTTTAGTTTTTGGTTTTTAATAAATTTGCAAACCTTTCTGAAAGCATGCTTTCACTTGATCATTATTGGTTTATAATTTGACAAAAAATGACAGATTTATCCATTTAAAACGATATCAACAACATAATAAAGTGCACAGAAGTTGACGGGGTCTGAATGTTTTCTGAATCCACTAGAAAAAAATCTAATAATCTAGGATTATTTACTCATTTGTCGAATATGAGAAATGATGCATTTCCCCCATCCTATATAAATTCTGTTTACTTAATACAAGAATGGAAGCAGAGATCAGAGCAGATGCTGCCAAATGTGCCACAGCCAGATGCACAGCTCTCACATAATCTAAACCTACAGGCTCCCTTGTACTCAGTGTTCATTTTTTAAGTAGTTAAAGGAGAAAGATGAGGACTGCTAGCACAATTACAGTCATCCAAAGGCCATCCTTTGCTTTTCAATAGATCAAGTAGTGGAAAAATGATAGCTTCTCATGTAGTGATTATTTTAATACATGATTATTTTATTGAACATTATATGTCAATTGAGATGTCTCATGTTACCAAAATATTAAACCAGGGCTTCCCAACCTGGGGTACCCACACCCCCAGGGAGTGACGAAATGGCATTTCAGGGAATGCAGTAAAGAGGAAGGCTCCATTGCAATTTGCCAAAATTGAGTGAGGTGCATAATCCGACTTTATCATGCTGCAATCGGTGTCTTGCAATACGCCGTCATTTGTAGGTCACTTATTAGATACATATTATGATATGAAAAGAATTAGGCATTGTGCGTGCAAATGTCCTCTGTGTTATGTGCGTTCTCATGATTTCCTTGCTGCCGGCAAATCATTTTTTTTTTTTTTGCCAGAATGGAATTTGGACCATGCAATGATTCATAGTGAAGGGCAAGGTCTAGTATTGATTTCTGTGCAAGCCCTGATTGTGAAACGTCACCGATTTCAAGGTTTGAGTGACATTTTTGCCCTAGGGGTGGCAGAGGGGACTGAATTAGATGCAACACCTGCTGTTTACACTGAGGCTACCTCTCCTGCTGGTAGTCCTGGTAGAAGTGCAGCAATTTTATCTTCGCCACATAACTATTTTTGAACTGCAGTGCAGGTGTTACTGGGGGACAAAGCTCATCGACCGTGTCTCAGTGCTTAGTGGTGAGCACCCATTGCTTCATGGGGGTCTCCAATCCCCCAAATGCCTTGATCATTGATCGTGTATCATTTTTTTGTGGCGCTTGATGCTTCGCAGGATACCCCAACCCCTGGATCGTCAGTCAAGAGTCTAAACTTCACCATGTACACTTTTATAAGTTTAATGAAATTTGTAAAGGTAAATTGCTCAATTTATATTTAAATTTTATTCACTGAGTTGAAAGCTGATTTTTTTAGTTCAATGTGTTCATCCGCAGTATTGTTTAGAAATTTGGTTTCTTCATTATCAAATGTGATATAACTTTTTTAGGGTGTGCAAACATAAATCAAATATTTTCTAGGGATGCAGGGCATAGAAAAGGTTGGGAACAACTGTATGAAACCCCTATAGAATCCTGGGGTAATCTGCCTGTATAAATGTAGAAATCCATTTTGTATTTGTTTCTTTAGTGCAGCATACTGGCACAGTTCTTTGCGAGTCTAACTTAGAGGCTGGGCTCTGTCAATTTTTGTCTGAATTTTGCGTAGTCTTTCAATGTCCCTGTTGGGTTTCCTCCCGCCTCTTAAATGAAAAATAAGTGTTTGGTTAATTGTAGGTGTTGTGGGGTACAAAATCTGTAAATTTTGTTCTGTATTTTCATTTTATTTTGCTCAAGCCAAACAAGATGAATTCAAATGCAGGACACTTGTATAGGCATTTTAACATCAAAAGCATATCCTCTTCCCGAATTATACCTCACTTTTAAAACAGTTGTTCAAACAAATTGCTAAATTGGTTTTAAGCCTAGGAAAGGAGGACATGCCAGTTCTTCAGGTTATTTATTACTTTATGAGCAGAGAATGGATGGACATCTGGACAACATATTGCTAAATTGGTTTACAGCCTGGGAAAGGAAGACATGCCAATAGGTACTAGGCAACAACAAAATACTTTATTATTTGGAAAAAGATAAATTAAAGAGTTTGAACAAAATTCATCCATCATATTGACTGTCAGCCAATAAGGTGTATGCAACAATCATGTGTTGTGAAACCCCTGTCATGAAATTTTATAATAAATTTGCCTATATCTGAAGAGCGAAATAAGAACGATGAAGGAGCAGACGAGGAGAACAGAACGACGTCAGAGGAGGGTGAGAGTGGTGTCAGAAGAGGGTGCCAGCAACATGCATCTGTTTCATTCTAATCGTCGGCAAAGCATCTCATGAACAATTATGAGTACTAGATCACAAGCTGCTTGTGACATTCATCTTTGTCATCTTTAAGTTTTCGTGAGCTTTTTCTAAAGACCACACGAGGTAAGACACAAAAATAACCAGACTGGGCTTGGGGCTTTCCTGGAAAACCATCTGGAGATTGGCCGAACATAAAACATAGAATTATATCCCCTCCTACACGCCCTCTCAAACCGCCAACAGGCTAGGTATATCCTGTGAATAGCCCAATCAGTATTTGCACAACAATCGCTACACGAGTTGCCGTGACAATGTTGGGTGAAAAAATGGAACAGCGAGACAAGACAAGACAACTCTCCCGCGCACAATGCTTTTTTCCATAAAGCAGTTTTTGACTGACAAAAACATTCCTATACTCAATCATCCTCCCTATTTGCCCGATTTTGCTCCCTGTGATTTTTATTCGTTCCGAAAATCAAAAGTGACCTGAAGGGAACACATTTTTCTTCAATGGATGAAGTTAAGACAGAAAAGGTAAGCTTGTTGAAGATCGTCAAGCAAGAAGACTTCCAACACTGTTTCAATCAATGGAAGATATGTATGGAGTGGTGTAGAGATCGGGAGGGGGAGTATATAGAAGGTGACAATGTTTAGAATGCTGTAATTCATCAATAAATATTTTTTCTTTTACCAATCTGGTTATTTTTCGAGACTATATATCGAGACTTTGCTATCCACATTTTCTTTTATGCTTTTCACTGCTGGTATTATTATTCCTGCAATAAATATCACACTGCTTTTAACTTTCTATGATTGGTCTTCATGTTTAGAGTGACTGAAGTAATAAGGTAAATTTCTTTGAGCACCTGGAGCAGTGCGGCAGTGCGATATGATCCAAGCTGCAAGGTTTATCGGATGAAGAGCTCTGTCCAATAATGAATGATCTGGCCTATAGCCAGGGATGTTGAGTCTTTTTATGTTTGAATGTATTCTTGGAAACCAAAGGTAATATTTAAGTCTGAGATATATCTAAGACATCGCACGTTGTTAAAGCATCTGATAATATGTTATTCATACGGTTCTCGTGTAGGTTAAAGTGCTAGGGAATAACGTGTGTGTGTATACGCCTTTCATACGGTACTTTTGTGGTTAGGGTCTGTGTGTATGCATATATATCTATGTATGTGTGTGTTAATCTTAAACTGCGTCAGTAGACCAACCCGGTAACAAACTTGACGAGTACACTTACCCTTAAAGAAAATAGGTAAAGGGTAAGTAGAGGAAAATGCCACGATAATACAGTAGGCTTTGAAGTAGCCTTGTGAGGGAGCAGTTAGAACAAAGGAAATTTGAGAGACGAGAGGAGACCATTCAGTCCATCAAGCCTGTTTGGTGAATTCATAGCTAAGCTGTCCCAATGTCTCATCCAGATACTTTCTAATAGTTGTCATGGTTTCTACTTCAGCTACATGTCTTGGTAGTTTGTTCCAGATTCCCTCAATTCTTTGCATAAAGAAGTTCTTCTTGGATTCAGTCTTCAATACGCTTCCCCTTTATTTGAGTTAAGTTGTGTATTTCTGTCAGTGTGTCTTGCAGTGGGCTGGTATTTGTGTTGTTTCCTTTTCATAGATAATGTTAGAATAAATCCTTAAGTGACCAAAACAACCTCAAACAATGAGTGGATAGATATGTTTATTATTATTATAATATTAATATTATTATTAAATAATACTTTTATCAAAAGCAGCCAACCCTAACTACATACTGTATGAAATTCTACAATTGCAGTTACAATGCAATGCATGATTTAGGGTTAAACCTCCAACTTAAACTACTAGATTACACTGCCAGATCTGAAATGTGTTATTAATGGACATGAAATATTTAAGCTCTTGCTGTTTCTTGTAATTTGTTTTCATTTCTCTCTGCATCTTTGAAGGCCATTTTTAACACCTTTCATAAAGAGATTGGCTAAAAGAATCCTTGTCCTCAAGTATTATGAGAATAAATCCTACTTCTGGGGGATGATGGGGTGGTGTTTTATGAAAAAAAACACCACATCCAATCAGAAATGTATTGATTTTGGAAGAGGAAGTGCATTTCTTTGACATGTAAAGAGTTATGTCAGCTGTGTAAGCTCAAGTGGAGCAACAGAAATTCATGTGACAGTTTATTTTAGTCTTTTGAACTGTATTGTAATGTGTGTTTTTACAGAATATGTAGGATATCCAGTGTATATTTGCAAATACATTGAAAATTGTTTTTCTGTTACAAATAACGGTTGTCTGTTATGAATAAATTTGTTATTCTGTTATATGTTATATTCAGTTATATGCTCCGTTTTCAAAGTACATTTATATTGCATAATATCAATTAATCATATTTTGTTCAAATATTAGTCAATAAGAGTGAGTTCAATCAAATAGACTAACTGGAAAGCCTCAGTTTTTGCTTATCACTTGCTGTATGGGACCTTAAAATGCATTGTTTAGGGTGTCTCAAGCCATAATGTTATTTGATATACTGTATAATTACCACTAATTTCAAACTACATTTTTTATTAGAATATTACAAACATTTTGATGAGCACAGGCCATTCAGCCCAATAAAGCTCCTCAATCATATCCACCTAATTCTTCCCAAATTAACATCACGTCAAGTTTTCAAGGTCCCTAAAATCCTTCTCTCCACTACACTATTTGGTAATTTCCTCCATGTTGTCAAGGTTCAGTGTCCGGGTGCCATAACTTTCATTTAATTCATTCGTATGACCTTCTGGCAGCTTGCAACCAGGATGGGCTCAATAGCAAATGAGAGACATTAAACATGTCTTGTTGTTAAAAGGTGCAAAAGGAGTACTAAATTTATTGTGCAAAAAGGCAGGTTAATAAATAATTAAACTTCTCAAACAGTTCAAAGGAATAAAATGGGTAAAATTCTGGAAAATTCACAAAATTAAAGTCTTCTTTAAAACAAGTCTCTTTTTAAAATGAACTGTCCATCACAGGATTGTACACATGCACCAGCATACAGCAAATTAACTAAAACACCAACAGAGGCAAACCATAATGAACATTACTAGGACTTCATATCGTGCCGTTATCACAAGGTACACCTTCTCCAATGCTCTAGCTTTGCTTTCCACTCTGGTACTTATGTGGACCCCTAAGGTATTCTTGAGCACGTTCCTATAAAGTTTGCTTTTCAGACTCTGGCACTTTTCTTGCCTCCTGTCTTACACTCGCACTTTCTTCCAAAGCCAAACTCACCAATCAGATTGCTTGAGGAAATGGACACACAGACCTTAGTGTTTTATTATATGGTAGAAAATAAACAAAGAATCACAGTAGATTTGATGTTCTTTTTTGAAACTGAACAACAGAAATAGACTCTTTAATGCTAAAGTGAAAACAGATCTGCAAAGTTGTCTAACTTGATTACAGACAGACAGACAGACACACACAAAGATTCACATAACAATTATTATACCAATCATAGGTATGCTAACTTTATGTTTCCCTAGGAGGAAATTTGGCTTTTTACAGAAGGTCTTTAAATAAATAAATACATAAATAAATAAATAAATATACACATACACAACCATACTCAATATGATCTGAACACAGACCAAAATAACTAAAAAGAAAGAAAATATAAAAGAAGTAAACCTTCTGACTAGACAGTCCCAGTGAGGTCTTCATTATGCAGGCGGATTGCTTTTGGTATAAAGAACCCCCAGTAGTTTCTTGTCACGCTTCTGCTGAATAATTTGGTAGCTGAAAGTCCTCAGTGTTTGTGTGTCAGAGAGAGGATGTGCAGCATTGTTCATAATGACACTCAGTTTTGTTTTAATTCTCTCCTTTGCTACGACCTCCAGGGGGTCCTGATTATGTCCCATAAATGACCCTGCTGTTTAAATTAGATTGTTAATTTAGTGGGCCTCTCTTGATTACAAATAATAAAGTGATGTTCCCAGCCCAGCATACAGGTCTCACTGGCCATTACAGAGTTGTAGAAGATGTGAAGGATGTCACTTCCCACATTAAAGGAGCACAGTCTCCTAAGGAAGAAGAGCCTGCTCTGCCCTTTCTTATATAGCTCTTCTGTGTTCTGAGACCAGCCCAACCTGCCATTGATGTGGACCACAAATACTATATACATATAAAACACAAGATGATTTTCCTGCGTAAGTATTTACCCCTGTTAATATGACACACCTAAATCCTAACTGGTTTTGGTTTTAGAAGTCACAGAAATAGTGCAGTTGAGATCACCGGTCTGGAGTTTCTATTTGATTTCAGTCTAAATGCTCCTGTATGTAGAAAATCCAACTTGTGATGATTCAATGTGGTGGAGTAACCTACACAATGAAGACACTTAAACATTCCAAGTAACTCTATGAAAAGGAAATTGAAAACCACAAGTCAGGGTATGGAGACAAAAAATATCCGTCACTAAATATCCTTTGGATTCTAGTTAAATCAATCATTAAGAAATGGAAACAGTATGGCACAGCTGGAAATCTGCGTAGAGCAGGTCATTCATAAAAACTGTGATCATTAAAGAAGATGACTAGTGAGAGAAGCTACAAGAGACCTCTGAGAACTCTGAAGGAGTTACGAGATACAGTGGCTGAGATTAGAGAGACAGTGCAGAGAGCAAATGTCAACGGAGTGCTTCACCTATTGGAGCTTTATGGGACAGTGGCAAAAAGAAAGCCACTGTTAAAAAAAAATGCACTAACATCTTGGCAAAAGGCACTTGGGATAGTTTGACGTCAGCAGAAAAAAGATTCTATGGTCCGAAAAGACCAAAATTTAGCTTTTGAAGTCATCAAAATGAATGGCATTTATGGCGTAAAGACAAAGCACACACACAATCCCCTCCGTGAAGCATGGTGGTGGTAGCCTCATATTTTGGGGAAGATTCTCTGCAGCAGGCCCTGGAAGGCTTGTGAGGTTAAAATGAAAGCAGCAGAATACAGGAAATCCTGATACAGTCTGCAAGAAGCCAATGCCTCGGGAGGCGATTTGATCTCCAGCAATGCCCCCTAGATGACAATAGAATGGCTTCAAAATAACAATGTTAATGTCCAGGAGCAACCGAGTCCAGATTTCAATCCATTTCAGAATTTATGGCAGAGACTTGAAAAAGTCTGTTCACCCCTAGTTTCCATTCATCCTGACAGAGCCTGAGTAGTTGGACAAATGGCAGCATCCAGATGTGAAAAGCTGATAGAAACAGAGAGACCTGTGCACACAGACTCAAGGCTGTCAGGGCTGCCAAAGATGCGTCCACTAAATGCTGATGTGAATGGAGTGAATAACTGCGCAACCAATTATTTTGTGTTTTATATTTGAAATTAATTTAGACCACTTTGCAAAGATGTGCTTTCACTTGGACATTAAAGAGTCTTTTTTCTGGTGGTCAATGTCAAAAATGTGAAATTATATCCTCTGTGATTCAATGTTTTATAACAATAAAATGTGAAAATACCAAAAGGGGTGAATACTTTTTAGGGGCTCTAGCTTGAACCAAGCATGATCAAGAAACAGATATAGATTTCACTTGAAGTATTCTATAAGTAACCTAGTGGGGCAGTGCCAGGTCATTTACAAGATGGCCCTTCAGGAAAGGAAGTTCAATGTGCTTTGCTTATCCTCTTCCCTGTAGAGTGAGTGATCATTTGGTCCCTAACTGATACACAATTAGGGGACATTTTATGCTGTTTCCACTTTCTCTCAGTGTTTTGTGGACTTCATCTTCAAAGGTTGAATTCCTAGAGTTCACAGACAACATGTCCCACAAACTGTAGATAAATGGCTCTAAATTGGCTCAGTGTGGGCAGTATGTTGCAGAAGAAAAACAGAAGCTGACAACTTATGACAACGCAACAGAAAAATGGATTGTATTTTTCCCTTACTTTTACCGCTCTTTAAAGTAACCTTCTTTTGTGGGCCACAAAACACTATACTCTATTGCTAAATATCTCAGAACAATACCAGAAAGCCATTCATAACTTTCATAGAATGTTAGGTCAATTGTTGTTATAAACACAAAGAAGATTTGTTCATGTGGTATTCTTCATTGTATGGGTCAGCATGAGATGAACTTTCATTTTCTTGTTTTTCCACATGTGAATTTATTTTATAGTCAAGTCCATAACTGTAATCCCAAGTGATATGGCAACCTTTCTCAGCATTGCAGATCAGGCAAAGTCTGATTAATTTAAGACATTCGAGCAAGAATGGAGTTCCCCCAAAAGTCTTTTATAATTTGTAATCCTGTAAGAGCCTATTACTTCACAAAGCTGTTAGATTTAATAACACATAAATAAAAAGTTCACGGATGGAATGTCAAGTACTTTTTATTGTTTGCTCGGCTACCTTAAATGAGATCTCTGGTGAGAATGTAGCTACTGCAGATAGGGAAATTATTCTTGCTCTTTG
This sequence comes from Erpetoichthys calabaricus, assembly GCF_900747795.2. NCBI lineage: Eukaryota > Metazoa > Chordata > Cladistia > Polypteriformes > Polypteridae > Erpetoichthys > Erpetoichthys calabaricus. The sequence continues at coordinate 314,411,467 of NC_041395.2, forward strand.
AAAAAAAAAATCAAAAAGCATAAGGATCAAAGTGTTCCTCAAGTTCCAAGAAGTAGTGTTTTATTTGGAAGCATCAAGAGAGTGTCATTAATTATAGAATGATTTTCCCCGTACTCATTTTTCTGCATGTTTTTCATATTTTAGTTATTTTTCCTCAGAATTATTTTTCAGAAGTTCTGAGTTACAGTGCTTATGTGATTTAGCAGGTATACATAATAATACATTTTTAAACCTCTAAAGAGTAACACTCTAGAGGGGGTATACAATAGGTATGTGATGTATCAGCTAGTCTCAATGAGCTATTATTAAATGTTTTGTTTTATGGACAAAAGCAGAGCTGTGAACAGAATCAAAGGTTGGATTTATCATTTTGTTTAAAACAGTCTACAACAACAATTTATTTCTTGCATAGCCCAAAATCACACAAGGAATGCCTCAATGGGTTTTAACGGGCCCTGTTATTTTGATAGCCCTCAGCCTTGACTCTGTAGGAAGACAAGAAAAGAAAAGAAAAGAAAAGAAAAAAATAGTAAGAAATCTTGGGAATGGCAATTCAGAGAGACCCCCTCTTCCAGGTAGGTTAGGCATGCAGTGGGTGTCAGGGTAAATACAATACACAAAACAGAACACAAACAATCTTCTTAACAGAGCTAGGTGGCCAGTCTATCATGGCCACCTCACAAATACAATGCAGCAGTACAAACTATTTTGTTCTTGCACAGCGCTCCTCTCCATGTCCAGACACAAAGCAAAATCCAAGAAAAGATTATACCACTTACTAAATACAGAATTATCTCATATGAGGATACAGATTTGTTCAAATATATCAAAAATAAAGTTGAAACTAATTAGCAAAACTAATTAACCACAATCCATAGTGCAGGCCAGTGGGTAGAGATCAAATGCCAGCTTGAAGTTGATGAAGACAATGAAAGTCCATTTCCTGCATCTGATTCTCTCTTCCATCAGTTGGCGAAGGGCAAAGATTTGATCACAACAACCTCTGTATGGTCGAAACCCTGCTTGCTCTTCCCGGCTGGTTTGTTCCCAATGTTTCTGCAGCCTTGTCTGGGTGAACTTCATGAACACTTTGCTGATAATAGAGAGGCGGCTAATTCCAAAATAATTCTTATACTCACCATTGTCTTGTTTTGTGTAGATTGGCACAATGATTGCATTCTTCCAAGCAGATGACACTTGTTCTGTACGCCAGATCAGTTGAAGCATTGCATGGAGTTGATGCAGTAGAATGTCAGGATCCTCCGGGTATCATACAATGGCTTGAACTGCCATATACTGTATGGATCCAGAACTACGACAAAACCAAGGTTCTAGAGAAAGATGGGTCGCAGTCCATTGTCCACCTTGAGGGACTACAGATCGAACAAGTCCAGGAATTCAAGGTCACTGGTCCAAGAGTAGAAAGTATAATAAACCGTTGAGGTCCACAGTAAGATTGGACAGGCCACTGCAGCATTTGCCTCACTCAAGTGGTGCCTGTGGAAGACGACCAACATCACTCTACACAACAAAATTTGTCTCTTCTACACGCTCATCCTGTCAATTCTGCTCTATGGATTGGAAACATGGACGCTATTTCAATCATACTTGAACCAACTCAATGAATTTCAAATGCAATGACTGTAACAGATTCTCCACATCTCAGTTTGTGATCATATCCCAAACAAAGTCATCTGGACATCATGTGCACAATAACCAACTGTAGATGAGCAAGTCCAGCAGCAGTGGCTCAGATGTTTTGGTCATGACTGCCGATTGGGCCCAGACCACATTGACTCCTGTGGAGGAGGTTCCCCACCTAATGAAGAAAACAACGAACTGCACCCTAGAAAACTTGGAGCAAGCATGCAGTGCAAGACTTGAGAAGCCAATGCTTTGACCTCGATCAGGCAAGGACAGTTGCCATGGACCGCAAAGCATGGAAAGACATCTTTAACAAAATACGAAGCACTATGGTACCTACGGCAACATATTGGTTGCATGGTCAACCACCATTTCCAGAGAAAGAGAATTTACAATATCTGTCCATCAGCTAATTGTAGAACCATAGCCAGACTGTAGAAAAGACAAGCTAGATACAGTCAGAGTCCTGGAGACCTTGGCTAACAAGCCAAAATGGCCATTCCACAGGTGAGTCAGTGTTGGGCTGACAATTCTAATGAAAGGACCCTTTCTAACTGATGATTCCAGTGCCCCTTTATCTGACATGACTTTTCCATAAGCAGGCAAACAACTTGGCTGTAGAGCAGTGGTACCAAGTACCACATGTGAGTACCGAGAAGAGAAACAGAATAGGGAAGCATTAATAAGAGGTTGTAAATATCATACTTATATTACTTACTATATTACTTATATTTTAGTATTAATGACTAACCACAGCTATTCAGCAGCTCTACTCAGGGTATGCTAAACTGAAGTAGTGAGTCTTTAACTGGGATTTAAAAGCTGAGACTTAAGGGACATGTCTTAAAGTAGCAGGCAGACCATTCAACAGCTTTGGGGCCCTGTAACTAATGGCTCGACCTCCCATTGTTAATTTATTAATCCTTGGAATCAGACGTAGGTTGGTATCTTGAAGCCTTAATGTGTGCTTTGGGTTGTAAGTAATGATAAAAATCAGATAAGTAAGCAGGACCTTGACCATTTAAGGCTTTAGAAATTAAAGGAGAATTTTGAAATCTACCCTAAACCTAACTGGGAGCCAGTGCAAGGACACCCTATTACATTCAGAGTGGCTTGGTACCATTCTGAGTGATCATTTAAAAATCTTTCACCATACACCAAGACAAACAATGCCTCCTTTGCAAGTGATAGGTGCCAATTTCATACTCTTAGTAATGAAACTGTTACAATATTCGCGGTTGACTTTTAATCTGGCATATAGGTCACACACTCACAAACTTCATACCATTGAATGTCAGCAATCGTGACATCTCCGACGATAAGTAGATGTCCATATATGGACAAAAGGAGACACAGTCGAGGGAGTGCATAATGAAAAAGTATGGTATTTGAAGCAGGAGCACCCAGTGTAGTTTCATGTAAATATGTAGGTGGGGTAGGGTGGTACTTGGGTGTAAGATTGTATTACGGGATAGGGTTCAGAGTTTTTATTTGATTCACTGGTTTATATGCAATAAAACTGTTCTAAACGTGGATCCCCATTTGGAGAGGTTTTGGATAAGGGAAGAGGACCCATGGTGCCAAATGCTGTAACTATTTATTTGTGTTATTAACATGAAACTTTAGACGGATACATTTGACATGTCTGGGAACACCTCAGAAGTGAAAAAAATCTGCCCTGGCATTATTTCTACATGAGATATACTGTATCAGAAAGCACAAATTTGAAACTATTATTGTGAGCACCATTTTTTCCTCCTTGTTTAGCAGAAGTTCCTAAGGTAAAGGAATGTTTAAATTTGACGCAAACACAGAGTCTATCACATCTGAGAAGTAATCTGTCAGGTGTAAGTAAAAAAGTGATTGCCATGGTCAGCTCCTTGCTCCCTCTTCCTTTGTGGAGCCTCTTGAACTAGTCACTGTCAGTACGGTAACCGAGATGAGCGTGGGAGATGAGGACAAAAAAAAAAAACACCTGAAGCAAGGGGAAGATAAAGTGCTCAGTGCTTTTATTATTTAAAAAAAAAATTGAAATAGCATACAAAGTGCAGTGCTCCAAACTGTCAATAAATAATCCATAAAATGAAAAGTACTGTGGAGGTTAAAATCAATAAATAGAAAAAAATCTGTAAAAAATGAGGTTAAAACAATGCAGTTCAGGAAGCTAATTACAAATCCCACAAGCCCTGCTGCATTCCTATGCCTCTCTGGTTTATCCTATTCAGACCTCGCAGCACGGAGAGACGTCGACCAGCAGGTGCAGACTCTCATCTTATCCGGCCCGTGTCCCCACCGCCAATTCCACAATGTCCGCAGGCAATCCCGAGCCCTGCTCCATCTGGACCGCTGCCAATCCAGGCTCCACCCGGTGTGAGCACTGTGTACCATAGACATATATAGATAGATGCCGCATTCACTGTGTTGCCCAGTCGACGCGATATGTCAGCGCATCCGCCATATTGTGAGTGGCAAAAGTGCCATTTAAACTAATAGAGGTAGACGTGGAAACCGGGTTTTCTGATGAAAAAACAATAATGTAGTAAACAGTATCGTTTACATACAACAGATTTTGGCGAATCGTTTAAATGCAATTATTTATATCCATTTATACACTAAAAATGGTGATTATTAAATAATAATAATTATTATTATTATTAAATAATTCCTCCCATATAAGTAACATTTCTCAGACTGCCTTCTTCCATCTCCGAAACATTTCTAGACTTCGTCCTATTCTTACGCAACACAGTACTGAAGTATTGGTTAATGCCCTAGTCACCTCATGTATAGATTACTGTAATAGTATTCTATCTGGCATCCCACAAAAACGTATGCATTGCTTACAACTTCTTCAAAATTCTGCTGCCAGGATAATATAAATCCATTGAACATATCACACCTATTCTCTCTCAACTTCACTGGCTCCCTGTTCACTACTGAATAATATACAAACTATCGCTCTTAACATTTAACCCCTTAACTGCCCTCTGCTGGATATATCCGGCATCGTAGCTTTAATGCTGACGCCTTACTGCTGGAATTATCCGGCACATTTGCCTGTGGTTATGTGAATGCCTGGTGCATAGTATAACTGACAGTTTGGCGTGGGTATTATTACTACGTTGTATTTCGACAACTCTGCGCTTGTATTGGCCGATCACGTGATATGATTCGAAAGTGAAAGCTGTGAATATGGCGAAACGTAAACTGACTTCAAGTGAGGTTTTGCAGGCGATTTTGGACAATAATTCTGATCATGATTGTAGCAGTTCTGAAGAAGATTTTAGCGACAATGATGATTAGCAATGTGCGCTGCATGATACTGTGAATGACGGCGCATCGGATGATGGCGATGAGTGGGTGTATCCCCAGCATCTCAACTGGACTGCTGCCCGAGGTGAGCTACCTTTTCTGCATCCGTTTGAGGCAACGTGTGGCTTTACTGTTGATGTAAACAATTACACTGCTGAGCAGTTTTATGAGCTGTTTGAGTCACCTGATTTCATCAGACATTTTGTTCATCAGACAAATCTGTATGCAGCACAGTTTATTGAGAAAAATCCCAATTTACCTCCACATTCCCGTGTTCGTGCTTGGGTAGACACTGATGAAAACGAAATGAAAAAATTCATTGGGATTTTGATGTTGATGGGAATAATCAGAAAACCAGATATTGAGATGTACTGGTCTACAGATCCTATGTATGCAACACCTATTTTTGCAGCTATCATGACACGTAACCGATTCTGTTTGCTGCTGAAATTCTTTCATTTGAATGACAACAGAAATGAGCCAGATAAGAAAGATCCAAACCGCGACCACTTGTTCAAGCTACATCCTTTGATTGACCATTTATTTGAAGCATTTCAGTTGCCCTACATGCCAGGACCGTCAGTTGCAGTTGATGAAAGTTTATTGTTGTGGAAGCCTGAGAAAAGGTACATTTTGTGTTTTATTATGTGTTTGCCCATTTCTAGAACTTGCACAACATTTAGTGGTCAATACTGCTTGAATAAATGTAAAAAATGTAAAAAAAATGTAAAAAAGTAAAAAAACGAAAATTGTTCAGATTTTGCCTGGCGTGGGGAATATTTAGGGAGTTGGCGGTTAAAGGGTTAAAGCTCTCCACAGTCTTGCTGCCCCCTACCTCACTGACCTCCTACAGACTTACACACTTCTCACTCACTCAGACCCTGTAATTTGAGAGTATTCAGTCTGGCAATATGGTGCAGCCTTAGTTTGTGGAAGACAGGCACAACTAAAAATATGAGCATAAAATGATAGTTATCAATTTCAAACTGTGTTTCCTCAATGTGCTCCTAGAGAAAAAACACATCATCTGAACCAATCTCAGCCCGAGCAAACTGATTGATCAAAGATACACTGACAGCTTGCCCTAATGTCGACTGTCGGATAACATGCTCAGCTACTTTGACCACCTTGACTGTACCCTCAGAAGGAATCATCAAACCTCCTTTGTTTTTTAATGTGAGCAAGTGGTAGCTTTGATCATATGATGCCGGTACAGCATCTGTTACCAAACTAGCACGGCACACATCACAGGACAGCTTTCTCAAAATCCCGTCTAAGGGCTATCTCCCACTGCTTCCTGAGGTGGATTTCTTTGGGAAACCTTCAAAGTCTGAGAAATGTTAACAGCTAACCACAATCTACGTAGTTAGTGACTAAATACATTTAGCCAAAACGTTGTTTGGAGGCTCACTTGAGCACATAAATGCATAGCTTTGCTACCTTAGCCTGGCATAGCTAAAGGTAAGATTATAAAACGGGATTTTCTAATGGCCAAATATAACCAAAACAATTGTTCAGTTTTGCCTATTAAATGTAATCCACTGGGATCTGGTTTGGAGCGTACAGCGGTTTGTACAGTCCCAAGCAGCACATGCGTGAGGCATCTTTATCCATTACTTCACTCCACAGCAGTGCCACTCGCAATATGGTGGCGATGTTGACGTACAATGCTGCTGGTCATGCGACGTCTAGTAATTCTATGTCTATGCTCTGTACTCCCACCGCTGTCATCTCAAAGGCTCCTCCCAGTGAGAACACCTCCAGGGCATGATGATTGCTCCTTCTCCTAAAGACGCTCAACAGGAGTGACCCACAGCCCTTGCGTGAGCGATGGCCACTCGCTCCTCCTTGGGGCTCTATTCCCATCCACCTGCTCTCCCTCTCCCTTTCCCTGTAGCCATTTGGTTTTCCTTCCTTTCTTCTTCTTTTTTTTTTTGCACTCCCCTTTATAGGCTGGGGAGCTGTGGCAGGTGTGAGCACCTGATTGCAGCCCCGGGCAGATAATAAGGAAATCTGACTGCCCGCATGTGCCAGCAAGGTAGGCTAATGTATGTAAGAACGACCGCCTCGCACCAATTCTGAGACGGGGTGTCTCGACGGCAGATCATTCGTATCTGCTCCATTCCCCAGTGCGAGTGTGTTCATTATTTATTCATTAAACCAGCCAGTTTTTCTGAACTGCAAATTCGCTATACCACACCCTGCCTTTATTTTTTGAAGAATAAGACTTTATTTTTGTGGTGCCGCCATCAGGTGGAGGTTGCTGAAAAATGCCCTCAAGGGTGTAATGGGTTTTTAAGAACTGAAGTTATGTGTTCATATTTTCTTGTTTGTATAATAATTCTTGCAGCAACATTTTGAATTAACTTAAAGCTGTATAAAGAACGATTTGAGCAGCAAGAGAAAAATGTATTGCAGTAGTCAATCCTACTAGAAACAAATTCATTTCTCAGTATCCCACATATTTAGAAAACGTCTTAATTTTCCAACATTTTTAAGATTGGATAGTTTTGTAATGTGCGCTTTAAATGACATGCTAGTATCAAAGCTAACTGCCATATTGTGGGCTGATTCAGTAAAATTGAAGGTAGTTCCAGCTCAGTTCAATGAGGACAAACATTTTTGGTGATCATTATCATTCTATCCAATAATTAAAATCTCTCTTTTATCTGTGTTCAAAGACAAGTAGTTCTCATCCATCCTCTCCTTTAACTCACTAACAAATCTAATTAAGAACAACATCAGAGAAACGTCATTTGGTGTAAAAGAGAGGTATAACTGGGCGTCATCTGCATATGAGGAAAAATTAACATGATGTTTTCTAATGATACATCTACAGTAATGAGAGTTGAGCTGCCTTTGACATGGAAGCACCTGCAAAAACCAGCCCAGATAATAAAAACATAACTGAGAGATCTTCATTAAGGCCAGCTTCACAGCACGTGACTTGGAGGAACGTGTCATGTGTAATGACTGAGATTTCTGGATCTTGTTCCCTCAAGGATTTCAGATTACACAAATTCTTGAAGCAGTTTCACATTTCCTATTGCATCACTAAAGGATTGTGATGGTGACACATTTTGAAAGCTGTTGTCAAGCAGGGTGAAATGAAACAGCACAGCAATGCGAAAAGCTGGCGCACCAGCCAGGTCATCCCTTTTAATTCCCCAAAAATGAAAACAAAATCAGTGCGTGATGATGTGATCCTGTCTATATAGTATAAACCAAAAAAATAGCTTGGGATAGGCAAAAAATTGCCATTCTTCATCGGGTCTTCTTGGTTAGGAGGGAGCTCAGTCATGTGGTCAGCTCAGTCCTACGACAGATGCACTATTCTGGGGAGCCTGGGCTTTATATCGCTCTGAATGAGAGGTACAAAGTCAGTTGCTGTGCTGAGGAGGAAAAGCAAGATGACACCGTTAGCGACAGCACCCCCTGTCATCCCAAGGTGATGAGACACACCTCTGATGAGCCTGGAAGCTACTCCTCTGACACTCATGCGTGACACAGCCAATAAACATGGAGCACACTGGAAAGATTACTGCCACAGCTGGAAGGTGACGGGAGTTTTGTATGCAATTGATCAGGCATGGATAGTATATTTAAGTGTGCATCGTTTTGCAGAAGTGTTTTCTCAAACTTCTCTTTCACGATTGTTTCTTTCTAGCAGTGGAGTCCTTTGCTGTGCTACAGTCTTATGTCATGACAATCTGGGAAAGGAGTCTGTCCTCCCTGTCACTATATATACTGTATATCTATTGTACACAGAAAATATAATGTGTTCAGAAATTTAGTGTTAGCACTCTTCCAAGCAGCAATTTAGTGAGATATGCAACATTAAGAAATGTAAACTCCATAAGCCAGTGATCAGGGTATAAGTGCTGTGAGGCGTCAGTTGCTCCCTATATGCATAATTACAAATTTTAGCAAATAATTATAATACAATTGCTGCATATGAGGAAAAAATGTTCTTATATTTTTTGTTATGTCATTTAAAATTGCTTTCACAGCTTCAGAAGCACAAGCTATAAATATATACTTACACTGAAATTTCTGTACCTTAACCTACAGCATAGAGTTTATCCGTTGTATTATGAAAGAGACTCTCAATCCATTTAGTTCATTTAAATTCACTCTTGATCAACTGTTTAGACAGATCATTTAAAGTTCTTCTCTTCAAGGTAACACATTTTTTCTGTCATTAGATGTCAAACAATACCCCTTTTTATGTCACTAAGATAATTTGCAATTCAATTGATGTCACAGGTCAGGGCAATGCTTCATTCGTTTGCAAATTAAGCGGCAGTGTGTAAGACAGCAGGGTCTGGATATGTCACCTGTGATACACAGTTGTCAGGTCATTAATTCACTGGAAAAAAGGTATCACTAAGATATTTAAGTTGAAGGATGAGATTTGGATGGAGGGCAATGAACCAAATTAGTAACTTTATTTTGTTCTGGATAAGTTCAGAAAAAGATAGGATCTATTGAAAAGTTTAATGACACAACTTAATGTGTAAATTACAGTTTGAACATTCATCCAAGTTAATCAGTTTTTACACACTCTTCTTCTTTTTCTTCTTTTGGCTGCTCCCGTTAGGGGTTTCCACAGCAGATCATTTGTTTCCATATTTTCGTGTCCTCTGCTTCTTGCTCTGTTACACACATCACCTGCATGTCCTCTCTCACCACATCCATAAACCTTCGCTTAGGCCTTCCTCTTTTCCTCTTGCTTGGCTGCTCCATCATTAACATCCTCCTCCCAATATACTCAGCATCTCTCCTCTGTACATGTCCAAACCAACGCAATCTTGCCTCTCTGACTTTGTCTCCCAACCATCCAACTTGAGTTGACCCTCTAATGTCCTCATTTCTAATCCTGTTCATCCTCGTCACACCCAATTCAAATCTTAGCCTCTTTAACTCTGCCACCTCCAGCTCTGTGTCCTGTTTTTTGGTCAGTGCCACCGTCTCCAACCCATACAACATAGCTGGTCTCACTACCGTCCCGTAGACCTTCCCTTTCACTCTTGCTGATACCCGTCTGTCATAAATTACTCCTGACACTCTTCTCCACCCATACCACTCTGCCTGCACTCTCTTTTTGACCTCTCTTCCACAACTGTTGAACTGTTGAACTGTTGATTTAAACTCATCCACCTTCGCCAACTCTACTCCCTGCATCCTCACCATTCCATTAACCTTCCTCTCATTCACACATGTGTATTCTGTCTTGTTCCTACTGACCTTCACTCCTCTCCTCTCTAGAGCATATCTCCACCTCTCCAGGGTCTCCTCAACTTGCTGCCCACTCTCGTTACAAATCACAATGGGCAAGCCTGCGACAACTTTGAAGCTATCTTCCCCTCCAGACCCGAAAATCTCACCCTTCTGCAAGGACATGCTATATACATCGGCCACCCACAGAAAGCGACTTTTCATTTTTTGACCTGCACTAGAGAAAGACTGAGTTCTTGCCCAGTAGCAACACATTAGCAATTTGAATCATGACTGAGACTGTTAGTATTAATTACTCCTTTATATATAATGGTCAGTGATGGTAAATAATGCAAGTCAATGAATGGTGTTTATAATTTTGACAGAACATAAGATGGTCTTTTGACCAGACCATACAATGGTGTGATGCTGGATCTGCCAAGGAGGATTTTCATGTCTCGTCCTTGCTTTTTTTTGATCGGAAATCTTTGCTTGATGCTCCTTTATGAGTCTCTTTGCCACTTAAGTACTGGTTATACTTCTCTTTTGATGCCTTTCCAATGAACTTGCCCCTAACATATCACAATCTAGTTGGCAAGAAGAATAAAAATAAACCACACAACAAATTCATTTTTTTTACAAGTTTGAACAAGATTTTCTTTACAAACTAAAGCATGGAGTAATCGTATTATGACAAAAACTAAATATTTCTTGTGTGAACTATTGAGACTGTTGCGTTACTTCAGTTTTCAGCTAATTTCATAGTGCATATCAAAATTCTTTTTAACGTGAAAAAATGTATGACAAAACAAATTAACTTAAACTACATTATGATACTAGAAAAATAAATATAGGGTTAGTTAGATAAATGTCGATAAACGTTAAGTAGGTATAATAAAATATGCATCTATGATATATCATTAATTAAAAAAGAACAAATTGGTATTAGTGGGCTCCTTTCAAAAAAAGGTTAGGGGGAGCGCGATTAAAACTGTTATGAAAACTCGGGTTGCAAATACTTAAAAGTTGAGAAACGCTGATGTACAGCACTCTGCAAGGTTATGCTGCACAAATGCAAAGCTAGCCACATTTGATAGGAAGGAAGATTGTGAGATATTTTTTTATTCCTTTTGTTGGGGAAACACATAGACATCCGTGAACTGGTGCTGGATGAGTGGATCGGCTATATGAAAGGCTCAGAGGGCCCACTATGTGTTATGTGTGTTCACTTTCTGAACACATCCGAGAGGACTATGTCCTTCTGGTGGAGCATCTGACCCAGTGGTTTAGACAGGTGGGCCCCCCAAGCACCATTTGCAGTTGACTCAGTGAGCTTCGTTGGCAAAAAGTGCCTGTGGCTGAGTTAGCAGAGGAAGTGTGTCATCTGGTGAGATTAGGATATCCTGCAGTAAACCTGGACCTGAAGAACCAGTTAACCGCTGATGTTTTCCTGAGCTGCTGACTAAGTCCTGCCATCTGTTAGCCAAGGGGTTTTCCAACTTTTTGTAGGAACTGAGCTGTAATCTATAAACAGGACTCTGGTGCAGAAGTTTGTATTGTCCAGATTTGCCAGGATGGTATGAAGTATAAGGGCTATGACATCCTCTGTGGAGCAGTTGCAATCATGGCTATCTGGAATATTCTGTTTAATGCATCCCAGCACCAGTCTCTTAAAGCACTTCATCACATTTGGAGAGAGTTACACCAGTCTGTAGTTATTTAGACATTCAACTTTTGTTTTGCATGGTGGCGCAGTGGGTAGTGCTGCTGCCTCGCAGTTGGGAGACCTGGGGACCTGGGTTCACTTCCCGGGTCCTCCCTGCGTGGAGTTTGCATGTTCTCCCCGTGTCTGTGTGGGTTTCCTCCGGGCGCTCCGGTTTCCTCCCACAGTCCAAAGACATGCTGGTTAGGTGGATTGGCGATTCTAAATTGGCCCTAGTGTGTGCTTGGTGTGTGGGTGTGTTTGTGTGTGTCCTGCGGTGGGTTGGCACCCTGCCCAGGATTGGTTCCCTGCCTTGTGCCCTGTGTTGGCTGGGATTGGCTCCAGCAGACCCCCGTGACCCTGTGTTCGGATTCAGCGGGTTGGAAAATGGATGGATGGATGTTTTAAGAGCTGAAATTTGAAAAAAGAGTGTGGAAACTTTTGATGTCCAGTGTATTGTGAATCTGTATAACTGATCTGAAATTTCATTTAGAGAAGACTGGTGTAAAACAATAAATTGAACTAAATATGTAAATGAACAGACGAAAATGATAGGCTGGTGCCTTTGCTGTTCTGAGGGAAATTTCTTTTTCACATTACCAATAACTTTAAGGGAAAGACATTTCAAAATACTCACATAGTGCAGACAACTTCAATGACAGAGCTTTATATTCAATTTTACCTCGACAAACTGCTTCTAATTGCAGGTTTACAATGGCGGACCAGAAACAAGTAAAAACAGTTTACTAGATATGATTGATTTCCTATAATTGAAAAGCCTGATGCTCATTGAAATAATAGTGTTTATCACACAATTATTTCAAAACATCCAATGTGGGGAATGTCACAAGCCAGAAAGGAAGGGATGTACTGAGAATCTTAAAGGTCTATGATTACTGCACAAACCAGCATTAAGTTGTGCTTCATGTGAAAGTTTGGATGATTCTGTATTTAAAGACACAGTGTAAAATTAGATTTAGGATTTTATATTTACTTTAAATGTCCTCAGCATTAAGTTAATAATCTTAACTTATTGTTTGTAGGTATAAATACTTAATATTTAACTATGATAATGACAGGCTCAGAGTTGTGTTTATATTTTTCTTCCCAAATCAGAAGTTATGTAACCATCTGGGAAGTGTATGTATTCCCTCTATTGCTCATCGCCACTAAGGATACTAACCAGTACATTGTTATTATTATTATTATTATTATTACTACTAGGGGGCTTACCCCCTGCTTGCCAGCCCCCCTTGCCTGCGCTACATGCCAGCCACATCACGTCTCTGCCACTGGTGTTGTGAAGAGGGGGGCTGAACGCACCCCAAGGAGACACGGTCACTCCTCCTAAACTCCCTCTTAAACGGTAATACAGTGATCCCTCGCTATATCGCGCTTCGCCTTTCGCGGCTTCACTCCATCGCGGATTTTATATGTAAGCATATTTAAATATATATCGCGGATTTTTTGCTGGTTCACGGATTTCTGCGGACAATGGGTCTTTTACTTTCTGGTACATGCTTCCTCAGTTGGTTTGCCCAGTTGATTTCATACAAGGGACGCTATTGGCAGATGGCTGAGAAGCTACACAGCTTACTTTTCTCTCTCTTTCTCTTGAGCTGACTTTCTCTGATCCTGACGTAGGGGGATTGAGCAGGGGGGCTGTTCACACACCTAGACGATACGGACGCTCGTCTAAAAATGCTTAAAGATTATCTTCACGTTGGCTACCTTCTGTGCAGCTGCTTCGTGAAGTGACATGCTGCACGGTGCTTCGCATACTTAAAAGCACGAAGGGCACGTATTGATTTTTTTATCTGTCTCTCTCTCTCTCTCTGCTCCTGACGGAGGGGGTGTGAGCTGCCGCCTTCAACAGCTTTATACCGCGGTGCTTCGTATACTTAAAAACCAAACAGCCCTATTGATTTGTTTGCTCCTTTGAAGAGGAAGATATGTTTGCATTCTTTTAATTGTGAGACTGAACTGTCATCTCTGTCTTGTCATGGAGCACAGTTTAAACTTTTGAAAAAGAGACAAATGTTTGTTTGCAGTGTTTGAATAACGTTCCTGTCTCTCTACAACCTCCTGTGTTTCTGCACAAATCTGTGACCCAAGCATGACAATATAAAAATAACCATATAAACATATGGTTTCTACTTCGCAGATTTTCTTATTTCGCGGGTGGATCTGGAATGCAACCCCCGCGATGGAGGAGGGATTACTGTACAATGGGAAACAAATACAGTTTTTTAACCTCCTCTTTGCTTGATCAGCTGGTGCCTACTGCTGCTGCTCTGCCACGTGATCTGCATTTTGTGCGGCACTTAGAACATTTAAAAGCCTTTACAGCAGCTGTCTTTGTCATCTACTCTTTGTCTTTTATTTGCGGCACCTGCGTGGTTAAATCTGTTGGCACAAAGTCTCGTCTTGCAGGACGTGAGTTCTTGATATTTTTTAGTTTATAATTTAAAAATGGAGTAAGAATCTGAAAATCTAACAGCATCACATTAAAGTTCGATAAATTGTGAAAAGAATGATACCAAACATTCATATGTAGGTTTTAAAATAAGCTAAATTTAAATCGTGACAATAAAGTGACATAAAAAGTCACATAAAATCGTTGCACTTTTAGGCTTAGGATTTTATATGTAGTGAGTAGATTATTATTAGTATTATTATTACATACCAGCTTTTTGACCTGGTGTAACTTGAAACTGTTAATGTTTTACTTTATATTTGTCTGCCTAGATAAAGAGTGTCCTCCATTCATTTTTTGTTTTCTGCAGATTATGCTCATAGTTGCCAAAAAATGCTTGAACTTTTACTAGGTAGAAGCTTATAGTTGACAGGTCAATGAATTCTGCTCGTCCCCTGACCTTTATTGAAAAAAAGAGATATTTTCAAAACTATAAATTATTCAAATTATTTGGGAACTTTCAAAGGTGGAACTGAGATTTTCTCTAGTTTTAAATATACTCAATTAGACAGCACATTGACAGCCCAGCTAATGTGCAATATACTGTAAAATAAAAAGAAGCAAATGAATAAGAAAAAAGAAAAAGCAAACAAACAAATAAATAAATAACAGCTGTAATGTGACAGACTTGATTCCCTGTACCACCATCCTTCACACGCATTTACAAAAGTTCTGAAAAATTTACTTATTAAACGATTTTTGAGGTAAAATTTAAAAACAATATGAATACAATGTTAATATTAGCAAGACATTTACATTTACATCATTTAGCAGACGCTCTTATCCAGAGCGACTTACAACAGTGTTTGTTAGTTTTTTCGCATACCCCTTGGGGTCAGAGCGCAGGGTCAGCCATTGTACAGCGCCCCCTGGAGCAATTACAGGTTAAGGGCCTTGCTCAAGGGCCCAGCAGAGTAGGATCTCTTTTGGCAGTGACGGGGATTCGAACCGGCAACCTTCGGGATACCAGTGCAGATCCTTAGCCTCAGAGCCACCACTCCGCCCGACAAAATGGTGACACAGGTGAAAGACTTACAAACAAGTCCAGGACTGTCACTGGTCTGCCTAGAGGTAGGCCTCACCCCTGCTGCCAAAGTCTACAGGCAGGATTTGGCCTGCACCGGCCCACAATTAGGAAGTGGCTTTTAAGGTTCAAGTAATGCCTTCAGGGGAGAGGAATCCTTATAAATAAAGGATTTATTTAGAATAAACTAAATCAGAGTAAAAAAAGGGAAAAATAAGGCAAAATAATTTGCCTAACAGGCAGTCCAAAGCAACCCGGCCTAACTCCACAATCCAATAGAAAAAAATCTCATCTTCTTATATATTACGCAACCCTGGCTGTCCGTTTGTCTGTCCAGGATTTTAAATCACCTGCAGCTCGCAAACCGTCTGAACTATTGACCTGCAATTTGGTACACATACTGTATACTACTTGGCGTCTACTATTCACTTTCGGGGTGATGATTAACCTCCAAGGTCAAATGTCAACCCAGGAAGGTCAAGGTCAAAGATCAAATAACCTGTAGCCTGAAATTTGGTACACATATACTATGCTGAAACTTTGCACTACAGCTTTATATTAAAAGTGAACAGTTTTGTAATTTTCACTTTTTTTATTGTTATTTTATTTAATTGTAGAATCAACTCTTTGCAGCGGCCAGCAGGGCGGCCGTGAGGCGCATGCATATGGGCGCCATTCTCATCCCTACCACCTTCACCATCACTTCCCCTACCTCTTCATATCTTAAATCATTCTTGAGTCAGATTGAAGACTTAAGTGCCAGCTTAAGTGAAAAATTAAGGAAAATATACTAAGTAATTGCAACATAAACACTGACTTAATCAGTTTTAACGCAAAAAGATGCCGATGAAAGAAGAGAAGAAGTGGGCCGCTAGGGTGGAGAAAAGAAGAGCTGCTCAGGAAGCAGCAAGCACATCAACCTCTGAGCAAACAAATGCTAAACATACAGAGAAAGAGTATGAAAACTATGAAGAGAGCATTCAGCATTTACGAAAGGCTGACGCAGAGCGAAAGAGAATTGCGCAAGCAACTGAGAGCAAAGAACAGACCATACAATGAAGACAGGCTGACACTGAGCAAATGAGAATCACAAGAGCAAATGAGACTGAGGAAGAGGCTAATCAACGTTGGCAATCAGTGGTCAAACGTGACAGAATTGCAAAGGCAAATGAGAAAGAACAAAATGCCATCCAGCGACGACAAAGAGACACTCCTCGTGTGAGAATAGCTACAATGCTCTCAGTCAAGTGTATTCACTACACGTTATCGTTACTGGTCTTAAATAAGATGTGCTGTGTCCATAGCTATGCCAGCCAAGAGCCTGTAAAATCTTTAGTAGTCGCAGCTTTGGAGTATTCCATTAACTTTTTTTTAAAATAAATTTTAATTGGTGTCAAACAAATAGAAAGGCACCAAAAAAGGCAAAGACATCTTCATATTCAAATTTTGAAGAAAAACCTCTCCACTGGCAATACCCTGGAGCTATTTAAGAAAGAGGAGAGAGAGAGGTTGGGAGCATGCACTATTACAGCACGTTGTGGCACCGACCACACGAAGAACCACCTGAGGATTTCAATTTGAGAAAAAGTAATCAAATAATGGATGGTTATGAATGGGAGCTGAAAAACTTACTCCACATGTGCTGAGAACAGATTTAACCTGTAAATAGAAAAATGTAGGAAGGAGGAATGGAATATTTGTCTTTCAGAGACTGAAAGGAGGCAATCCCAGTTCCATCAAACTAATTGCTGAGTGTGCCGATACCACATAATGCCCAAAGACGGGAAAAAGATGGGTCGCTCACCAATGTTGAGAGAGAGAGCTATTGTGAAACAATGGTGTGAGGGAGTGCCAGCACGGTGTGCCAAGGTTTTAAGCCAAGGTGCTTTTCCACTTTATGCCAAACATGCAAAACATAATTTATGAGAGGATTACATTCATCTGCTCCCTTTTTTGTTTTAAACCTTATAAATGGTAGGTGTTGCAGAGTTTGGGGGGAAATAAGATTTGTTTCTATAGGTAGTTGGGAGGGTGGAGGAAGTGGGGGATTCAGCTACAGGAATAACGCGCAAAGAACATACTGTATGCCCAATAGTACATTTCAAAATCTGGAAGATAGTGTTAGAGAAAACACACAGGATTCTCGTAAAGGGTCTGGGGCATCCGAAGCCAAACCCCATACATTGAAATGTGCCCAAAAGGTGCAAAAGAAAATGGGTGGTATAGCACTGTTTTTTGGATTATTTCCTTGTGGTGTTCGAGTCTGCCCCAAGATGGCGGGATCTCCGGCTATGATGGTTTCTGGGAGGAAGAGGTGGGTATAGTTGGTCGGTACCCAGAAGTGACGTCACAGATGTTGGCCCTTCAATCTTTCTTTCTACAGAGGAGAAAGAAGAAGAGATACCATTATGGCACACCGCCCCCAGGTGGCCAGGGTTAATATTGTCATCAACAAATCCTGTAAGCTGTTCCTGAAGTGCACACATGTGACAAGAGATACTTCCGCCCGTTCTGGATCTAATCAAAAAGGAGTGTTTGATAGTGGGCCTTTTACCACACTCTAAAAAGAAGCTGAGAGCTGATCTGACGTGGACCCAAATAGAGGAAGTTGGTGGGGTAGGGAAACTTGAGGCGGTAAAGTTGCCAAATTTGAAAGGAGAGAGAGAGAGAGATTATTCCAGGAGTTCATTGATTGTTTTATTTCATTAAATATGGTGTGGAAGTTTGTCCATACAATATCAGTAATGGAAAGAGTAAAAGTGATTCCTCAGTATTTGAAAGAATTAATAAATGGAATGATGGAAGGAAAAGAGAGAGACTGACAGGCTTGATTTATAGAGGACAGTGCAGATTTGCTCCAGTTGATTTTATAGCCTGATAAGTATTCGTATGTACGAAATAATGTCAATATGCGAGAAATGTCAAAAGGGGCATTTCCTAGAAATGGAAGAATGTTATCAGCATATAAAAATACCTTGTAGACTGTGTTATTAGCCAGAATAGGCATGCAAGTGTCAAAAGCACACAGGGTGACAGCTAGAGGCTCAAGCAAGATAATGAAAAGCAGCGGAGATAATGGACAGTCCTGTCTAGCGCCCCTAAACACAGGAAAGGACCATGACAGATCTGAATTTGTTAAAATAGAAGCTGTAGGACAAGCGTATAATGATTTAATACTGTTGATAAATACAGTATCAAACCACATTTCACTCATGACTATCCACAAAAACTTCCGGTCCATTCCTGTCAAAGGCCTTTTCGGCATCAACTGAGAAGAGCGCTGCTGGGGGCTTAGAGTGAAGGTGCCGCACTTAAAATGGGCAACAGCTGGTGCTTGCTGTCAGCTGCATAACAAGATGGCACAAAGCCGGTCTGGTCAGAATGAATCAGTTTTGGAATCACAGATTTGAGCCGAAGAACAAAACTTTGGCTAACAGCTTAGCGTCTGAGTTCATAACTAACAAAAGGATGGCAGCTGGAACACAGTGTGGGAAATTTGCCCTGTTTGAGGAGGAGCAATATAATGGAGGATTTTATGTTAGAATGTATGTTAGATGAGGAGAGGCACATTGATCATTTCAAAGAGCAAGCTTAATACTTGTCGCCAAAATGCAGAATATACTTTTATGTGTATACCATCAGGACCTGGAGCTTTGTTTTTTTGCAGAAGAGTTGAAAGTGGTTTTGATTTCTTCAGTTGAGACTGGGTCCACCAAACGGGCCACGTCAGTTTGTGTAAGTTTTGGCAAATCAATAGATTTGAAAAAAAACATCCATTGGCTCTGCCGACGTGTTCATCAGACTTGAAGAGTTCAGAATAAAAGTTAAGGAAAGTTTTATTAATTTCTGAGGGGAGGTTAGTCATATTACCAGATTTCTATTTAACTTCGGCAATAGATGCTACTGAGTCACATCTGCGCAATCTAAACTGCTAAAAACTTGCTCGGCTTAGCACCAGAGAGGCAGTAACGGGTATATGTGCAATGAATTTTAAATTCCGTAAGTCTCATAAGGAAGCTATTTCATTTGGCTCTGGTTTGTATAATTTTTAGCTCATGTGCTGGATCAGAGATACACAGGCAGGATTTTTCCAAAATATTTAAACGATTTTCCAGATCATTAATATTCCTGCATGCCGTACAAGCTATATTGAATACAAAAGCAATAGTCTTATCTCAGATATGCCCTTTAATAGCCAAATAAATATAAGTGGGTTCCTGAACGGAGTCTTTGTTCAAAGATAGAAACTCCTCAAGTTTAGTGGATGTTTCTCCAATAAAATGTACATTTTGAAGTAAAGAAGTGTTATAATGCCAGTGTGGGGGGCTTGGAGGACAGAAGGGAGAGATAAAGCTATAAATTTATGCAGCAATTGGTGGGACAAAGAAAACGAAGATAGAGTTGAATTAATTGTGTGAGGAACAAGAAATTTTAATATTAAGATATAATCTATTCTTGAGAAAGCCTTGAATCGAGGGGAAACAAAGAGAATTCTTTAGCTGATGGATTTAGTAACCTAAAGGAGTCTGCAAGATTTAGATCTGAAATGCAGTAAGTTTGGCAAGCGTGCATGAAGAGCGGGGAATGCACTGTTAAATCAGAGAAGGTGAGAAGGTGTTCTGTTCTCTGTATTGTATTGTATTGACCTCATTCTTTTGAACACCCACTGCACGCCCAAGCTACCTGGAAAAGGGTATCTTTTTGAACTGCCTTTCCCAAGAGTTCTTCCATTTTTTCCCTACAAGGGTTTTTTTTGGGAGTTTGTCTTCTTAGAGAGTCAAGGCTGGGGAGCTGTCAAGAGGCAAGGCCTGTTAAAGACCATTGTGGCACTTCTTGTGTGATTTTGGGCTATACAAAAATAAATGGTACAGTATTGTATTGTATCAAGTAGGGGGTCAATGAATGCATTCACAGCCATACCAATGATAAGTTGATATTCAGAAAAGGAAAAGATGTGTTTAGTAATATCAGGGAAAAATGCATTATTATATGGATTTGGTGTGTATACTGAAATACAGGAAATCTTCCTTCCATCGATCTCCAGCAATGCATAACAAAACCTGCCTTCCAGATCACCTCTCGAACCAAGAAACTGCTGTTGTAAAGCTTGGCAAACCAGAATCAAACTCCACATTTTTTCTTCATACAGGTGAAGGATGCAGCCACATAGTAACGTTTAACCTCTTTGGCCAAGAGATGGGATTCTTAGAAACAGGCTATATCCACCTTATTGCAAAATAATATATCAGCCACACTCAAATGTTTGCAAGCAGAAGAGAGTGACCTCACATTCCAGGAAAGAAAGTGTGATAAATAATTGAGACTTGACATAAAAAAGAGGTTTGGGACAGCCTCCAGTATACTTGAGAACGGCTGCTAAATCGAAAAGGTTGTAGAAAAAATGGTCTTTACAGACAAGAGTCCAAAATAGAACTGAGGTTTGATAGGCATGGTGAGCTTTAAAGATGGATGGAGGAAGTGACGTCTTCAGGAGTGGAACTGGAAATGATGTTTTCAGGGGTGATTCCGGAAGAGGCGTCTTGAGGGATGGAATCGAAAGTGACATTCAAGGGCCCAGGTGGAAGTTTCTGCATTTGGTCTGCAGGGAAAAAAGAGAAAGAGTCAGTGCACTCTGCCATCCTGTGGTCTGACTTGGAATATTACCTTCTTTCAAGCCCTTTAGCTGCCTACCATTGGCACGTGATTGACAACAGTTGAGTTAGCCATTAGAAAAGAACTAACAGAAAACTAACAGAAACTGTGAAGATAACTAAACCGCAACAACCCCACCCTGATCCCATCCTCCACAGTACAGTTGCCAAGATGGTAAAAATTCAAAAACATATTTGAAAAAACAACTAGGAGTAACATATAAAAAGGTATTAAACAGCTATAGGACGAGAGAGACACCCAGCTAATGGTGTGCTGTTGTCAGAGTATATCAGATTCACGTCTGATATTCCATACTTATATAGTTACATACCTACATATAAATACAAAAACAAACAAATTTGTACGGAAGAACAGCTAGCAATACATTTGTGAAAAAAAAGCAAAGTATGTTTGAAGAAGGAATTAAACAGCACTGGAATAGCTCACATGAAACAGTCAAGGTGGCCAAGTACCATTTGACTAAACTGAGTGCAGGGCATTGAGCACTTGATGACGGTCGGTGAATAGCTCTTGCCCTCCTGGAAATGAAATCCAAACTTCGCTGGGTAAATCAGGTATGCAGGGACGCCAAGTTGTCAAGCCTTTCCAGGCGCTGGAGATATAAATTTGTGTGGTGTGGGTTGAGAAGTTGGCAAAAAAGTGAATCTTCCATCATTCATAGGTGACATTTTGAAGTTTCCAAGCTTCTTTCAGGAAGGCATTTCTGCCTGGATAACGGAGCAGCTTGATTATAATAGGAGGCAAACGTGTGCTGCCACTGTCCCTCGTATGTATTCTATACTGTATACCCGCATAACTTCAGCCTATAATCAGGGATAGAGGGAAATGATGCAGGCCACTGTTTTTCCAGAAAGCTGAGCCTATTTCCACCTTCAGCATTCTCTGGGACTCCAATGACTCCTACATTATCCCTTCTTGCTCTATCCTTTTGTTAATGAATACTTTCATGGAGAGATTTGGTTTTGTGCTCCTCCACTTGAATGCGGAACTGCATAAAAATAGACAAAAGCTTCTATTGTTCCTTTCTAATTTCTACAATGTCAGCATGCAGGTTGGAAAAACTTCTCTGGATTGTCCCATTCAGGGTTGCACTTAGTGCTACATTCTGTTAAGAGACAAAGGCTTTCAACTGGTTGACAATCAACTCACTTTGAATGTCATTTGCAGCCATGGCAACTTCCACCAAAATTCTCTGGGCTTTCCTCATTGGGCTTGAACGAGGAGAGTTTGGATGATTCTGTCAAACTGAACGATCCATAAGAAACCAACAACTATTCAGAAAGGTATTTCAAGGCTTTGAATGAAAGATTTATAAGAGTAATCCACAGAAAACTGAGTAATTGCGGGGGTTGGGTACAGCAGAGGACCTTTAGAACAGAGCCATACTCCACTGAGCGACATGTGGACTCTGAACATATCATGAATAAAATGAAACTGACTGGCCAGTTGATTCAAGTGCATTGAGTTTGCTGCTTTATTGGATGTTCCTTTCCTTCCCAAGTGACTGCAAATTAGTGATGATGTTAAGTGAGCAGAAAAATCATTTTCAGACCAGATAAGCAACTGCTGCACTCTTCAGTTATGTGGGTTTGCAATTCAGAGAGAGTCTGGACAACAATTAAAATGGGTTTGAAGTTAAAATTCTGAAATAAAATGTCACGGTATATAAAAAAAGATAAACATGAAAAATTTCTATACAATGGTGGTCCTTTGCTAATGTACAGTGGAGGACTACAAAGAGTGGATCTGGATAGGACTTGATGTCACAAGATATCTGAAAGTGACTATGAATTGGTTGCATCCTTTTAATATGGAAACTTTAAATTAGCCAGATGAATAACGCTGGGTCAAGCCGTGGTCCCATGGCCATAGATTGACTTGGATCCAAAGATCCGAAGATGGATGCAGGGATGATCTCAGCAGTGTATTCTTCCCAGGAGTACTGTCAACTTTTTGACAACTGAGCACAACTAACAGTTCTTACGTTAACTGGGTTTTATTATGTCAATTGTCACGCACATGTGCATAAGGGACAGCTTAAAGGCTTTAATGATTGTAATTCCATGCAATTCCAGAGGTTGGCGCTCTGTTCTAATGCTTTTTCTCTTCCTCCCTCTGCAGACTGGATGGTTGACAGATGTAACACATCTGATGTAACTTTCGGTGTCCATCCATCTGGACCCACCTCTTCCTGCCAAAAGGATTTAAGACTGGAAGATCCGCCATCTTGAAAGAGTTCACTTTGTAACGCACATCTGGAGAGATGTTTTTGCAGTTATTGCTTGTTTTCTTTCCATTGCTGCATTTCAGTTATATGGGGTCAACAGAGTGGTCCCCTAACTCTTCATCATGGTCTGTCTGTTCTCTTACACAAGTTTTCATGATGTTAAACTTTTGATAGGTATGTTTGTTTATTAAAAAATGTATGGGGTTTAGTACTTTATTGTTATTACATTATAGTTTTAAATGTGTCTTAGTGCTCTGAGCCACCTATCAGTGACAAGCATTATATAAGATTAAACTGAATAAATTAAATCTGAACAATTTACAGTAATTCAGGTGTATTTAAAAGGAGGTTTAATTAAGAATTTATACGCAATTTACCTTAATTTCTTAGTACTGAATCAGCAAACTTTCAAATGCCCCATGAGTGTGTCATAGATTTCATTCATTGAGCAGAAACAGTGTTTTTCCTGGGAATAATCATCATGATGATATGACAAGAGCTGCGCTTGTACACAGGCACAGTTGCTGTAATTATGTGACTTGTTTTACATGCAGAGCTCTGTGAGCAAAATTTCTTTGATCTGATAACTAGAAGAGAACATGAAAATGTGTTACTATAGGAAGAACACATTTCATCTAGGCAACTCTTTGGCAGGCTCTGCTGAGGTCATACAGTGACATGTCTCAATTACACTTAGACAGTAGATGTATCGGATGACTTTAATTTCACTGTATGATATCAATAGATAGATTGGGAGAGCATGGGAGGTCATGAAGTTGCTGGAAAGAAGTTTGTGGTGCTCCCGATATCTCTGCAAAAGTACGAAGGTCCGAGTCTTTAGAGTCCTGGTACTTCCTGACTTTGATATATGGTTGTGAGATATGGATGCTATCCAGTGACTTGAGATGAAAACTGGACTCTTTCAGTACTGTGTCACTTCGGGGAATCCTTGGGTACCGCTGGTTTGACTTTGTGTCAAACAAGCAGTTGCTCAAAGAGTCCCAAATGAAGCACATTACCTGCATTGTGAGGAAGTGTCAGTTATGGCACTACAGCCATGTGGTGAGATTCCCCGAGGGTGATCCAGCTCGTAGGATCCTCATTGTTGAGGACCCGAGTGGCTGGACAAGGCCAAGAGGACGCCCACGTAACATCTAGCTGTGGCAGATAGATGGACATTTCTGGAGGGTGGCAATGCACCACATGTCAGCCTGGGGGTTACCAACCAGGCCCCAAGCTGTTTCATCGTACAGTGGGTACAGCAATGAGCTGTACCAGTGCATGCTCCCCAACCTGACCTGACCTGTATGATGTTGCATATTTAATCTCCAATAGCCAGGATGTCACCACTACTGAGTTTATCTTAAGTCACATGTCTGCTGTCTTTTGGACAGTATATAATGTTCACTTGGGAATGTATGATTCATTCAAAGTTAATGTGCATGCAGGGTCCACGTCATGTGAGAAGTTCAATTGCACTGAGAGGACGCCCCTTGTGTGCACGTCACTTTTGTAATATTATTGTGTTTCATTGTAAGTCGCAAAGCATATTTGTCTCTCATACATCTCTGTATGTGGTTGGTTTGATCTAATCACGTCAATCTACATCTTTTTTTTGTGTGTGTGGTCAACTTCTATCTGATCTGCTTATGAGAAAGAAAAAGAGGCTGTGAGGCTGAATCAGGTGCTAGGATTGATGTGATTGGACTTGTGTGAGTTGTTTTATGCAAACTTATATGCATGTGTGGATTTATTTTTATATTGAGATTGCCTTTTTACCGGTAGTAATGTTTCCCATAATACACTGTATTTCCTGTCGTTAGATCAGTTCCTTGTTAGATCACATTCAGATCTCATGTAAACTGCTCCAGGGTTTGCTGAACCAAGACCACCTTTTCCAAAGGGTCTCAGTACAGTTGTTTCGGTCTGCACCAAAGTGTGATACAGTAGGTGGGTTCACATCTACCTAAATGAACCAGTCTATGGGGAAATCGATCCAGAGTTCGGAAAAACTGAGAGGTGTGAAAATGCCTTTTGCTGTCACTAATAAATGGGGCCATCTCTGGTATACATACAGTACATATCCCATTAAGTCATAACATTCTTGATTTCAAAAAATCTTTGAAAATACAGGAAAAAGCAAAGCAAAATATATTTTACTCAAATTAAGCAGTTATATTATTTTTTTTTTCAGTTATTTGCAGTGAGTAGGTTACCAAGATGATGACCTCTTACATGCTTAGGCTGTGCAGACTTTAGCTCCCTTTTGGTTCCCAAGTGTCCTCCATTTGCACTGTCAGCAAGTCACTCCTTCTTTATACTCTGTGGTGCTGACCTATTGACAACAAGAGCAGAACTAAGCTAGATATCAGTTCAGGTTGTTGTGGTAGGAGAAAGTAAATTAGTTTTTAGCAGATTCACTGGCTGCAGGGCAGCAGAGCGCAAATGGAGGCCTGGAGTTTGAAATGAGCAGCAGTCTATTCTGATGCTATGGACAGGGTTCACCTTTTGTATTCTGTAACACAAATAGTTAACATTTTCATGCAGTACTGAAAGTGTAAATAACAGGATAGAAATGTGATATCTGTCAAAAAGTATATATACATGAATAAAATTTCCATATGACTAACGCACATCTGAGAAATTAAAAGTTAATTGGAACTATTGTCACGTTCTTAGGTATTAGTAAGATGGCTGCGAAGAGCCAACGTATGTGCAACGTATTGTCATTATACTGTATAGAGGGCAGTCAATGTGTAAGACTGTGAAGTGCCACACTTTATTTAGTTTTGTAGGGTAGTTAGGAAGACACCAGGCCACTGTTTCACCCATATGTGGAACTGCCACAAAAAATACAAAGTCAGTTTGGTAAAGAGCAAACAAGCAAAAAATATATACAAATGTACAATAATTAGCACAATCCTTATAACACACATAAATAACCATGACAGAAATAATTCTGTAGCGATGCCATACTAAAAACTACAACTCTCCACTAAACTATCCATCCATCCATCCATTATCCAACCCACTATATCCTAACTACAGGGTCACGGGGGTCTGCTGGAGCTAATCCCAGCCAACACAGGGCGCAAGGTAGGAAACAAAACCCCAGGCAGGGCGCCAGCCCACAAAAGGGCACACACACACACACCCACACACAAGGGACAATTTAGAATCACCAGTGCACCTAACCTGCATGTCTTTGGACTGTGGGAGGAAACCCATGCAGGGAGAACATGCAAACTCCACGCAGAGAGGACCTGGGAAGCGAACCCGGGTCTCCTAACTGCGAGGCAGCAGCGCTACCCACTGTGCCACTGTGCAGCCCCTCCACTAAACTACCAATTGCAAAATGGGAACAAAGACGCCAAATAGATAAAACATTCCATAAACTTGATTATGCAGAACATTTTCACCATTTCCACTATGAACGAATTTCAAGGATGGTATACATGAGGTTCACTGGGAATACCTGAGTAATCCAACTGGTGTTAATAATCTATGGTCCTTCCGTGGGTAAGCTTTGTATTTTAATGATATTAGTACAAGTGGACCAGTTAAACTAAAAGAAGTGGCAATTCAGGGTGTGGTCTATAGAGGAGAGGTTAGGAGTACGCGCTGATACAGCGCATTGCCGCACCCACCACATGATGAGCCAACTCAGGATTCCAGTTTAGGACCCGAGTGCAGCCATGCAACGGGTGACACCTCAGTACCACACTAGTTCAGATGGAATGGAACAATGTGAGGTCTTTTATGGTGGCTAGAGTGCCAATCCTGCCACAAACCCTCAAGCTTTCCCTGCATATTGGAGGACCTACATGCAAGGCTGGATGCAGATTAACATCATATCCAGGACGGAGCAATTACAGGTTAAGGGCCTTGCTCAAGGGCCCAACAAAGTAGAGTCACTTTTGGCATTTGCAGGATTCAAACCAGTAACCAGCAGTGTGTAGGTGGGTACAAAATTGAAAGGGTTGTGTTGAGAGAAACCTTTTCAGAATTAGTTAATTTTAAGAGGGTTGTCCCTCAGCAAAAATGTCATAATATATTAAAAAATGTCTTAAGATAGTAAACCATACATAGTAGCATACAACCGTGCGTCACGTCATCCAAAACAGTGCTGGAATGTCTGATGAAGAAGGGACACTGAATGCACAAAGAAAGAGCTAGAATGTTCAAAGGGATTTAAGGGATATCTGGTGAACAGAGGTTCACCGATGCATGATGGGACCAAAACAGACAGAGTTACTATTAAGACTGTTTAAATAAATGGGCTTTTTGCTATGCTTAGTAATCTACTATCAGGTTTGCAGATGATACCAAACTAGGTGGACGGGCAGATGATGTAGAATCAGCTAATCTGTTACAGAGGGACTTGAACAGCATACAGACTTGAGCAGATTTGTGGCAGATTAAATGTAATGTAAGTAAATGTAAAGTAGTTAGTAGACATGTTAAATTTGAAACCACAATGGGAGAATTGAAAATTAAAAATACACCGTATTAGAAGGCATAGTAAAGTCATCACTACCTACAGCTAGACAGAAGCCATTAAGACAGCTAATAGGATGTTAGATTATATACCACGATGTGTGAAGTACAAGTCAAGGGAGATTTTGCTTTGCTCATATAACACTAGTGAGGACTCATCTGGAGTATTGTGTGCAGTTTTGGTCTTCATATTCCAGAAAAGACTTAGCAGCACTAGAAAAAATCCAGAGAAGAACAACAAGGATGAGTCCAGGACTGAGAGTAATGAGCTGTGAAGAAAGAATGAAGGAGCTGAACCTTTTCCATTTAAGTAAATAGAGATTAAGAGGGGGCATATATTGTCCGTAAAATTATGAAAGGAATTAGTACAGTGGAACCCAATTCTTACTTAGAATAAAGTCTGCAACAAGAACATGGAGGCATGGTTAGAAACTTGTAAAGGTAAGATATCGCACTGATGTTAGAAAGTTTTTCTATAAGCACATAGAAAAAAATCACTAAGTAGTGTGGTGGAGAGTTTGACTTTAGGGCCCTACAAATCTTGACTTGATGTTATTTTGGACAATCTAGGTAAATAGAATCGCAGAGCTTTTTGGCCTGAATGGCCTGTTCTCAGCACAACTTATAATAATGTTAGGCAACAGGAATGAAGGCAATGTTTATTTTCTTTACCAGCCCAAAAAAATTGGAGCAAACAGAGGCTAGATTGTTGCAACCAAATTTTTATTAAGCACTAGCTGAAATACCCAACGTTGCCCGGGAGGAAAAGAAAGTGTTTTTTTTTTTTTATTGTTTGAGAAAAACATAATTAAAAACAAACAACTATAAATATTATTTAACAAACAAAGACTCATTAATGTCCTTGTCTTGCGGTCTTGTATGTAGGTTATCATCCAGCTGACGCTCGGAACCGTACAGCTCTATTTAATTGGAAGAGCAACAGGGACGCGGCAGTGCTCAAACATAAAGAATGCTGGCAGTAGCCTGCTATATACTAACTGTTAAAAGCACAGGATCCTAGAAAGTATTGAAATCTTCAGAACTACTCTTGACATTTCTCTGCTAGGAGGATTCATGTTACAGACGTGCTTGCAATTTCACTCTTGGTCAAGTCACACATTGAAAAGGAGAGCTAAAACTTTACTTTGCAAGCTCCAATCAAAGCAGTATTGTCCCTTATGGGAGTGAGTAAAACTCCTCCTGCAGATGTGACTCTCCAATGCTTGGGTGGAAAATCTATTCAGAAAAGGTGTCACCTTTGCTCCCAAGACAGACAGGAGGGTAGCAACTGCTTGCTCCTCCTGTCATATACCAGCATGCACCGAGCATAGCATGAAGCAAATTGTGTGCTATGACTGCCTGTAGTGTGTTTAGTTTTAAGTTTTTTATTTACTTTGCACTGAAATATAAAATAAAATTTAGAAGTGTTGAAGAGTTTAGTTTAAAAGATAAAAGAGAAGAATATGTAAATAAAAATTGTTGACGTTTGAACGGCTGTGTGTTTATTTCAATTATTTTATATACAGAATATGCAAATTAATTGTAAACTTGCTAAAATAATAATAATCTATTTTTTCTTTAGATGAGATTATTTACATAACTAATAATGCTTTGATAAGAAATAAGTTTTTCTATTATTATTATTTTGCTATAATGATTGCTTCTTATATTAAATTATCCTTGGGGTCCTCAGGAACCCCAGTCGGCAGTTCATGTATGTAAAATATGTCGGTAGGATGAATGTTAAATTAATAATACATGACATGAGTAATATATAATATAATATAATGTAATATAATATAATATAATATAATATAATTTGCATCCATCCATCCATCCTCTTCCTCTTATTCGAGATCGGGTCGCGGGGGCAGCAGCTTGAGCAGAAATGCCCAGACTTTCCTCTCCCTGGCCACTTCTACTAGCTCTTCCGGGGGAATTCCGAGGTGTTCCCAGGCCAGCCAAAGGACATAGTCCCTCCAGCGTGTCCTGGGTCTTCCCCGGGGGCCTCCTCCCGGTTAGACGTGCCTGGAATACCTTACCAGGGAGACATCCTGATCAGATGCCCGAGCCACCTCATCTGACTCCTCCCGATGCAGAGGAGCAGTGGCTCTACTCTGAGCTCCTCCCAGATGACAGAGCTTTTCACCTTATCGTTAAGGGAAAGCCCAGACACCCTGCGGAGGAAACTCATTTCAGCCACTTGTATTCGTGATCTCGTTATTTCGGTCATTACCCACAGCTCATAACCATAGGTGAGGGTAGGAATGTAGATCGACCAGTAAATTGAGAGCTTCGCCTTATGGCTCAGCTCCTTTTTCGCCAAGACAAACTGATGCAGAACCCGCATTACTGCGGACGCTGCACCAATCTGCCTTTCGATCTCACGCTCCATTATTCCCTCACTAGTGAACAAGACCCCAAGATACTTAAACTCCTCTATTTGGGGCAGGATCTCGCTCCCAACCCTGAGAGGGCTCTCTACTCTTTTCCAGCTGAGGACCATGGTCTCGGATTTGGAGGTGCTGATTCCCATCCCAGTCGCTTCACACTCGGCTGCAAACCAATCCAGAGAGAGCTGAAGATCATGGCCTGATGAAGCAAACAGGACAGAATCATCTGCAAAAAGCAGTGACCCAATCCTGAGCCCACCAAACCGGACCCCCTCAATGCCCTGGCTGCACCTAGAAATTTTGTCCATTAAAGTTGTGAACAGAATCGGTGACAAAGGGCAGCCCTG
Source organism: Erpetoichthys calabaricus (assembly GCF_900747795.2). Lineage (NCBI taxonomy): Eukaryota > Metazoa > Chordata > Cladistia > Polypteriformes > Polypteridae > Erpetoichthys > Erpetoichthys calabaricus. The sequence goes on from NC_041395.2 coordinate 314,441,979, forward strand.
GTGGAGTCCAACTCTCACTGGAAACGGGTTCGACTTACTGCTGGCAATGCGGACCAAGCTCTGACACCGGTTGTACAGGGACCGAACAGCCCTTATCAGGGGGTCCGGTACCCCATACTCTCGGAGTACCCCCCACAGGACTCCCTGAGGGACACGGTCGAATGCCTTTTCCAAGTCCACAAAACACATGTAGACTGGTTGGGCAAACTCCCATTCACCCTACAGGACCCTGTCAAGGGTGTAGCGTTGGTCCACTGTTCCGTGACTAGGACGAAAACCACACTGTTCCTCCTGAATCTGAGGTTCGACTATCTGACGGACCCTCCACTCCAGGACCCCCCGAATAGACTTTTCCAAGGAGGCTGAGAAGTGTGATCCCTCTGTAGTTGGAACACACCCTCCGGTCCCCCTTCTTAAAGAGGGGGACCACCACCCTGGTCTGCTAATCCAGAAGCACTGTCCCCGATGTCCATGTGATGTTGCAGAGGTGTGTTAACCAAGACAGTCCTACAACATCCAGAGCCTTGAGGAACTCTGGGCGTATCATCCACCCCTCCTGCCACCAAAGAGTTTTTTGATCACCTCGGTGACCTCAGTCCCAGAGATGGGAGGGCCACCTCCGAGTCCCCAGGCTCTGCTTCCTCATTGGAAGGCATGTTAGTGGGATTGGGGAGGTCTTTGAAGTACTCCCCCCACTGATCCACAACGTCCCGAGTTGAGGTCAGCAGCGCACCGTCCCCACCATACACAGTGTTGACACTGCACCACTTTCCCCTCCTGAGACGTGGGATGGTGGACCAGAATCTCCTCAAAGCCGTCCGGAAGTTGTTCTCCATGGCCTCCCCAAACTCCTCCCATGCCCGAGTTTTTGCCTCAGGAACCACTGAAGCCACATTCTGCTTGGCCTGCCGGTACCTATTAGCTGCCTCCGGAGTCCCACAGGACAAAAGGGTCCCGTAGGACTCCTTCTTCAACTTGACAGCATCCCTCACAGGGTCCACCAACGGGTTCGCTGATTGCCGCTCTCGACCTCACTCACTAGCTCAGGCTCCTTCCCCTTCAGAGAGGTGACATTCCACGTCCCAAGAGCCAGCTTCTGTAGCCGAGGATCAGACTGCCAAGGTCTCCACCTTCGGCCACCACCCGACTCACACTGTACCCAACCTCCTTGGCCCCTCCTACAGGTGGTGAGCCCATGGGAAGGGGGACCCATGTTGCCTCTTCGGGCTATGCCCGACCGAGCCTCATGGGTGTAGGCTCGGCCACCAGGTGCTTGCCATCGAGCCCCACCTCCAGGCCTGGCTCCAGAGGGGGGCCCCAGTGACCCGCGTCTGGGCAAGGGAAAATGCCATCCAAAGTTTTTATTCTTCATAGTAGGTTTCTGAACCGCTGTTTGTCTCGTCCCTCACCTAGGACCAGTTTGCCTTGGGTGACCCTACCAGGGGCAACAGAGCTCCTAGGATCACTGGGACACGCAAACCTCTCCACTACGATAAGGTGGCAGCTCAAGGAGGAGATAATATAATATAATATAATATAATATAATATAATATAATATAATATAATATAATATAATATAATATACTGCGGTGGGTTGGCACCCTGCCCGGGATTGGTTCCTGCCTTGTGCCCTGTGTTGGCTGGGATTGGCTCCAGCCGACCCCCGTGACCCTGTGTTCGGATTCAGCGGGTTGGAAAATGGATGGATAATATAATATAATATAATATAATATAATATAATATAATATAATATAATATAATATAAAGGGCGGCACGCTGGCACAGTGAGTAGCGCTGTTGCCTTGCAGTTGGGAGACCTGGGGACCTGGGTTCGCTTCCCGGGTCCTCCCTGCGTGGAGTTTGCATGTTCTCCCCGTGTCTGCGTGGGTTTCCTCCGGGCGCTCCGGTTTCCTCCCACCGTCCAAAGACATGCTGTTTAGGTGAATTGGCAATTCTAAATTGGCCCTAGTGTGTGCTTGGTGTGTGAGTGTGTTTGTGTGTGTCCTGCGGTGGGTTGGCACCCTGCCCGGCATTGGTTCCTGCCTTGTGCCCTGTGTTGGCTGGGATTGGCTCCAGCAGACCCCCGTGACCCTGTGTTCGGATTCAGCGGGTTGGAAAATGGATGGATGGATGAATATAATATAATATAGTGTCCTGCGGTGAACTGGCGCCCTGCCTGGGGTTTGTTCCTGCCTTGCACCCTGTGTTGACTGGGATTGGCTCCAGCAGACCCCTGTGACCCTGTAGTTAGGATATAGCGGGTTGGATAATGTATGGATGGACGGATAATATAATATAATGTAAGGTGTAATATGCATTTTTCCTATTTTTAGTGTTATAATAAAAAAACAAAACTTGGAGACCCTTTTGTTTAGGTCCTGCCAAAATGCATCTAGTACTCATTTACATTTACTTAACAAGACCTTAATAAACACTTCTTTGGGTCTTCATAATACTTACAAAGCGGTTATTCATCTCTGCAATGTGGCCTATTAAAATAACATCACTTTGGAATGGTCAGAGGTGTCTTAAGTGAGACAGATTTCTTTTCATACTGCATACTGGAGTGCAAAACCTGTGAATCCATCATATTCAGCAGTAATTTTACCAGTGTATTAAAGGCTTTTAATATGCCATACTGCACAGATATGAATAATCTATTTACTGATGCTTCTTAAGTCTAATTAGGCCAAGAAAGCCTCTGTTAATGTCTTGTTACGTACTGGAAGAGTAAACTGTTAACACATGCATTATTCCACCACCTAAACTGAAGTGCTAACAAAACGTTTTAGAAATGTTTCTTGTAAAAAGTTCTTGCACTTACCACATACCAGGTCAGATGGCTAAAGATCTTGTTAACATATTTTAGATCTTGAGAGGAACCTGCTATGCCTTGTATCTGCATTCTTCTTTGAGAATACCAGATCAGAACGAAAATAAATTGACATCTGCATGGAAGTTGCAAACATGACCTAGCCCACAGTGGAGGGCTGGGTTGGTAGGAGTTTTCAAGGACACACTTTATGCCTAAACAGGATTGGCCAAAGGACATGAGGCCTGACACAGGGGAGTTGGCCCCATACTATGATGTCCTGTTGATCGGTGAGCCATATCAAGGAAGTACAAAACCAAAATAAATGTAGGCTAATAGAGAAGCCCAGGGGTCTCTAACAGTCTGTCATTCAGAGACCATGCTGAATCAAAGACTAAACAGCTTACCAAGACAAAGCTCCACCTGGTTATCAACACATGTTAGATGCTGAAACGCCTAAAAAATGAATGATTACTTATCTAGGTTGTATTTGTATGATTTTGTCACACTTGTTTTCCTTTGCTTCTGTTTTTGGCATATTTAGAATTTTATAATACCTGTCTTTAAGTGTAAACCTTCTCTCCAGCTTCTTTTGTTGCTTTTTTGGTGTCATCTGGAATCATAGATATAAAACAAAGGGGACAAGTGGAGCAACAGATGGCATCTGCACCTTTGTGACAGGTTGGTGAATGTAAACGTACAAGGACTACAGCAGGGATTTGTGTTCAGGTTTATGTGATAAAGAGTCTGAAGTGAGACGAGGGGTCACCATAGGAAACTTCTAAGCTAAATTAGTATATCAGACAAATAAAGCTGGTAACACTTTAGTTTACTGTAAGTACTGCAAAAATGCATCTATGACATATTTGCTGTTATGTAACAAGACTTCAACAATGGCTTCTTCTGGTCTTTGTAACGCTTATAAAGCATCAGTAGGTCGGTTATTCACATCTGTGCTGGGTGGCACATTGACATGATGGTAAAATGATTTGTTCATGTGAAGGATTCCCAGGTCTTATAGTAAATATGTAATATCAAGAGAAAAGTATCTCAGTTGAGCCACCTCAGGCCACTCCAAAGGGTTTGTTAGCAGGTCACATTGCAGAGATGAATGAATGCTTTACTAATTATTTATAAATGTTATGAATATCCAAAGAAGAGTATGTTAAGGTTTTATTACATAAGAGTAAATGAATAATAGATGCATTTTTGCAGTACCTAAACTAAGATGCATGGGGTAGACTTTCCTTTTTGGATTTTCTGGAGTATTCAGTAACAATGAAAATGATGATGCTGCGTGTCAATAAAAGCTCACTGTTGAGTGCAAATTATGTAATGCAATTGCACAAACAATCTGTTGTGCTTAAAGATGGTTCTCATAGATTTTTTTGTAAATATAATGATGATAACTATTATTACTATTATTCATCCTCCAATCCATTTTCTCATCTCCGCTAATCCATTTCAGGGTTATGGCAGGCAGGATCTATCCCATTAACAGTAGACACATTGTCAATTGTAGGACACATTCACTCTTACAGGTCCATGTTAGAGACACAACATGACCTAACCTGTTCATGTTAGGAATGTCTGAGAAACCCCTCATAAACACAGACAAAGCTGCCCACAGACAGCACCAAGATTAATGGATTTGAACCCCTGTCTCTTACAGCCTTGAAACAGCAGCATTAATTATGATTATGGTTATTATTATTATTGAAAGCAGAAACAACATCTGTTTGTTGCCCTAAAGAATAGGCCCATCAACACAGCACTATGTACATGTCCCAGCACACACACTATAATTCAATACAGTTTACACTAATTGTCCTTTATTATGCACGGCAGTGCACACAGAAACAACTCATTGTTGAAGCCTTTACTATTCATGCATGTCAATCATTTCATAATTGCTAAATTATTCTTGCATAATTATAATCAGAATCTCTCATTCTTTACAAAATAAATGAGTATGTTGTGTATGTGTATAGGTGCAACAGTCTGCCATCTGTATGGTTTAATCATTTGGCATTTTTTGTTAATTGTTTGGTGTCACAAGCATTAATACAATCAAATGTACTGTAAATATGCATCATATTGTAAGCCTAACAAGTTAAGCTCGGTTTACACTAGACATGCCATATTTATATAATCTTGAATAATAAACACATCACTAATATTCGTAAAAAAGCTATGCTGAGATGTCTAGCTGCTCTTGATGTTTTTTTCTGTATTCAAGATTATAAAACTAAAAAACATTTCTACAGAAACAATTTTAAGTTTACCAATGTTGCTTCCTTCCAATGTTGCTTCCTTCTATGAGAATCTTTTAGCCAAGGTCCTTAAATTCAACTTTCTGACTACTTGAGAGTCACAGCTGCTGTGGCAAAGGAAGAGTATCAAGTGTAACGGACAGCCACGATTCTTATTCAGCAGGGACACCTCCATAACCAGGGGAAGGAACTTGCACAGGGGTGCAATACCTCCCCCAGGATGACAGAGGGCAGCCCCCCTGGCTTGTTACAAGGCCTTGGGTTTGGAGCATGGAAGCTCAACCCTGCTGTGCCACCACCAAGGTGCATATGGAGAATGGTAAGGCTGCCCTCACACCCGGAAGTGCAGCTGAATGGAGATTATGGAACATCTGGAGCACTTCCTGGGGCTCTATAAAGGGGACTGCCTTACTCCATTCAGGGAGCCTGAGAGTGGAGGTGGAGGACAAAGCTTGTGGGAGGAGTAGTGGAGATGGACAAGAGACAGAAGAGAGAGAAAGGAAGAAAGAAGGACTGTAATTTGTGTGTCAGTGCTATGTGTTGTGTGAAAGAAAATTTAACTGCTTGCAAGCTACTAAGGATTAAAAGCTGTTTTATTATAACGGCAGGTTATTCATACAGGTGTCTGTCATAAGACAAGGTGAAGTAAGCTGAACTAGGTGACCTCCTTCTTTAGGACTGCATATGTTAGATACAGGAAAGATGATTTTTCCTTCTTTGGGGCCCCTCTTGACACATACAAAAAAAATAAAAAAGTTGGCCGATTTGCATAATATAAGATGAAATGCTTAGATGCTAAGTAAGGGGGAGGGAGGAAAATGAATATTAAAAGCCAATCGAAACTTTGCTCTTCTGCTTTGCAAAGCATGAATCCATGCACTCATCTGTGACTGAATAAAAGATGACTCACTGAACTATTCCTGTCTTCCTGAGAGGTTACTTCCACAGTTTGTTGTACTGTGCTGTGAGGTGGGGAATGAAGCATTTCCCCAATGAAATAAACGTGTGTTGCACTGAACTTGAGTTCTGTGTCTGTTGCGTCTGGGGTTTGGGGAGCTATATGCTCCCTGGTATCCACACAGTACAATACAATACAATACAGTTTATTTTTGTATAGCCCAAAATCACACAGGAAGTGCCACAATGGGCTTTAACAGGCCCTGCCTCTTGACAGCCCCCCAGACTTGACTCTCTAAGAAGACAAGGAAAAACTCCCAAAAAAAACCTAGTAGGGAAAAAATGGAAGAAACCTTGGGAAAGGCAGTTCAAAGAGAGACCCCTTTCCAGGTATGTTGGGCGTGCAGTGGGTGTCAAAAGAAGGGGGTCAATACAATACAAAACAATACAATGCACAGAACAGAACAAATCCTCAATAAAAAATAAAAAATTTTTTAGAAGTACGGAGCAGAATTTAACAGTAGATGATATCACATAATAAGATGTAGATAATTTTAGAGTCCTGGAGACCTCATCCATCAAGCTGCCTCCCCCATTTGGCCATTCCACGGCTGAAACAGTGTTGGGCCAGCCAATCCGAAGAAAGAACACCTCTTTCTCATGATTTCTGCGATCCTCCATCATGGATGACTTTACCATAGGCAGGCAAAACAACTTGGCAGGTAGGCCATGGCACCAAGTGCCACATTTGAGTACCAAAAAGAGAAACAGAATAGGTGAGGGTTAGTATCCAATTCTAACTATCATATTACTTATGTTTTAGTGCTAATGACTAACAACAGAGATGCAGTCTGTACAGTTAATCAGCAGCTCTAGTCAGGATATGCTAAACTGAAGTAGTGAGTCTTCAGCTAGGATTTAGAAGCTGAGACCGAAGGGGCATCTCTTATAGTAGCAGGCAGACCATTCCACAGTTTAGGGGCCCTGTAACTAAAAGCTCGACCTCCCATTGTTATTTTATTAATCCTTGGAACCATAAGCAGACCAGCATCTTGAGATCTTAATGTGCGCTCTGGTTTGTAAGTCATGATAAGTTCAGACAAGTAAGCTGGACCTCTGCCATTTAATGCTTTATTTGTTAAAAGAAGGATTTTGAAATTGGCCCTAAACTTAACCGGGAGCCAGTGTAAGGATTTAAGAACTGGAGTTATGTGTTTGAATTTTCTTGTTCTTGTAATAATTCTTGCAGCCACATTTTGTATTAACTGGAGGCTGTATAAAGAACAGTTTGAACATCCAGTGTACACTGCATTGCAGTAGTCAATCCTACTAGAGATAAATACATGAATTAATTTCTCAGAATCCTGTTTATTTAGAAAGCGCCTTAATTTCCTAACATTTTTAAGATGAAAGAAACATGTTTTGGACAACTTTGTAATATGCGCTTTAAATGACGTGCTAGAGTCAAAGATAACTCCTAGATTGCAGGCTGATTCAGTTGGGATTCCAACTGAGTTAAATGATGACAAAATATTGTTATGATCAGCGTCATTCCCTCCAACAATTAACATCTCTGTTTTATCTGTATTTAAAGACAAGCAGTTCTCATTCATCCACTCCTTTAATTCGATAACACAACTAATTAAAGACAACATCGGAGAAACTTCATCTGATTTAAATGAAAGGTATAACTGGGTGTCATCTGCATACGAGTGAAAATTAACATTATGTTTCCTAATGATAGATCCCAGTGGAAGCATGTAAAGTGAAAACAGTAAAGGTCCCAGATCCCAGGATCCACACAAGTCATGCAAGCATTTTTAGGTTCTCTCACTATGTATTGGCATGCAAGGACAGCTGATGATGTAAAGTAGGCACAAATACTGTACTTACAAACTCAATGTGAGTATACGATACAATACAGCAATTCAATTAGGTCAGGTCAGGTTGGGGAGCATGCACTGGTACAGTGCGTTGCCACACCCACCACATGACAAAACAGCTCCAGATCCTGGTTGGCAACCCCTCAGGCAGACACGCAGTCCAGTCCCACCCTCCGGAAATGACTTGCTATCTGCTGCAGCCAGGTGTTAAGTGGGCGTTCCCTCAGCCTGGTCCAGCTGCTTGGGTCCTCAACAATGAGGATCCTGTAAGGCGGATCACCCTCAGAGAATCGCACCACATGACCATAGTTCTGTAACTGACACTCCCTCACAATGCATGTAATGTGCCTCATTTGGGACTCCTTGAGCAACCGCTCATTCAACACAAAATCATACCAGAGGTACTCAAGGATTCTCCGAAGAGACAATGTACAGAAGGAGTCCAGTCTTCATCTCAGGTCACTGTATAGTGTGCATGTCTCACAACCATATAGCAAGACAGGAAGCACCAGGACTCTACAAACGTGGACCTTTGTCATTTTGCAGAGATAAAGGGAGTGCCACAGCAACCTCATGAGCCACCCATGCTCTTCCAGTCTGTCTACTGACTTCATAGGAACAGTCACCAGAAAAATGAATGTCACTGCTGAGGTAAATAAATGCCTTGACGAAAGACAAGACAGACACACTGCGGGTGGCTGTGCCCAAGAAGTCATTAAAGACCTGGATCTTGGTTTTTACCTAGGACACTCGCAAGCCCAGACACTCCTCACTTAGTCTCTTGAGAGCCCTGATCAGAGCTTCCATTGACTCTGTGAAGATCACAGCATCATTGGCAAAGTCAAGATCAGTGAATCTTTCTTTGCCAACAGATGCCCCACAGCTGCTGGCCCCACAACCTTGCCCAACACCTAGTCCATGCAAGAACTGAACAGAGTAGGTGCAAAAACACACTGATGAGCCCCAGATTCAACTGGGAAAAACAGAGGTTCTGCCTCCGCTCTGTACAGGTCGGCCATGATATCCAACAGCCTTGAGGGGATCCCGTAAAGTCTCAGGATGTCCCACAGGGCAGCTCAATAAACTGAGTCAAACACTTTACGAAAATCAACAAATAGCATATTTAATAATTTTGAGAATTGTCTCAATTACAGCTCCTGGGTGTTTCTGACATATTAAGTTGTCCAGGCTCCATAGTCCCTCTCTATTCTGTGCCTTGAGTTTTACTTCTTTCGTTCGCAATCTCATAACCTATCCTTGTGACTGTAGGTGCTTTCCACAATTCATGTGTTTCAGTGAAGGATGGCTGGGCTGATCGGACTTGTGTATAAACAAGCAATCAGCCAATTCCCTGGTTAAATGCTCAGGGGCTGCTTTCCACCAGCATTCACATACACCCCAAAATCCCAAGCCACACTGTTTTCATGGTGATGTACCAGGAGATAAGGACCAGTCAACAACTAGTCAAGGTCATCACCGATAACTGAAAACTCTATCAACAAAACCAAGAATGCTAACCCAAAATTCACATTTCTTTAATCTAACACTAGTTTCTAGTATTCTTAGCAACAGAATAAATCACACAAAATCTCATCTAAGTATCCAAATCACAAATGACATAGGAATGTATATGGTGGCCTTTATACAACCTATAAAAGAGATTTAATGGTTATATCCATACTAAAAAGGAAAGAAGGTTAAAAACATGACATTTCAGTTGTATAGCCTTCAACTGAAAATACAACAGCAGATAAACAAAGAACAAAGCCAGGATACTGCAGTGTACATGATGGAAGAAAATGTGAGAAAAAGCTACTGGTAGAGAGATGAAGGGAAAGAATAAAAACTTAGTTGATTATTAAGATCTAGAGAAGTATGTGATCCCAGGCTGAGAATGAGCTTAGCTTCTTCTGCTTTTCTTTCAAAAGTGTCTGTGAAGTCCTGTGACAGAACGCGGTGCATAAGTATCTCACACAGCTTTGACCAGTTAAAATTCTGCACATTAGAGTAGAAATGCAGAACTTTTTTGCTTCTTTGGTTTGGTTGGTTCAAGCTAACTTTCTTACCTGGTTGTACCCATGAGTCAGTAACCCTTGCATATCTGTCACACCAGTCAGGTGGAGCCAGTGAACGTCACCTCTGGTGGACAATCTAGTATTGTTAAGTAGTTGACATTATGATCCATGAGTTGTAACTGAAGAGGACAAACCAGCTTGTCACTCCGACCTGATGTAATTTGGTCCATGTTTAGCTCAGCACCAGCTGGTTAGGATGGCAGTTTCCAGTGGCACCGCAGGGAGGAACAGATAACTTGTCACTGCAGGTGTTTAAAATTCATCAGAAACTAATGCCTTATGGATGTTGACTCATTTGAAAATCCTACTTACGTCATCCACAAAGTCAGTGGAGCCTCATACAGTACTGCAGGAACTCACATGGGAGACACTTTGTTTTCATGCTTAAAATTAATGTAGAAAGCTTTAAGATGCATTCTATGAGTGTAAATGTGGAATGTGATTGGGTGAGATTTATAATCTGTTATCATTTCTATGCTAATTTACATTTGAATGTACATCATTAGTGCTGCTATATTCACTTTCCATTTTATTCTGGTAACTGGTTTCCTCAGCAAGTATTCGCAATTCTTGCAAGTTTCTAAAATGATCATTTGGAGAGAAAAGTAAAATCCAAATGATCTTGGAATGCTATTTTAGCAACAGAGTGTGACAGGGTGAAGGAATGACAGGTTTCGGATAAAGTGAAAAGTTGGGACACCAGCTGGGTCGCCCCATTTAATTACAGCAGTCCAATATAAATATGCCTCTTGGCATCATTGCAAACAGCCTCTTGGCAAAACAAGAGATGTATTCGGCCCTTTGCTGCAGAATAGCAGGTGGATCGCTGGATTTCCATCCGGTGGATTGCTCTGTGTGGAAAAGACGCTTCCTTCTAGGCAGCAGGACTTCATAAATCATACAAACAGGAAGGGGCGGGGTTAAGTGTCCTCACTGGGCAGTTTCTCGGTGCTGCAAGGACAGAAGTAAAAGAGGATGTTAGTGACAGTGCCACCTCTCGCTCCTAGGGGTTATCACATACCTTGATCAAACCTGTGAGGAGATTCTCCAACACAAATGTGTGACAATAGAAATTAATTGGATTAAAAGGTTCAAAAAAGACAAGACACAAAACAGAAACAAAACGTTAAATAGACTGCAAAGTCATCTTTTCTAAAAGTTTTAACTAGAAACCTACACTTTGTTTTGGATGTGCCTTGTAGCCTTTGCTACCCAGTGACTTAAAAAGAAACCAAGGCATGATGTGAACAACAGTAGGGTTGATTTTCTCAAATATATTTCTAACAGAAATGTGATCAACACTTATAACACTGGTCAACAAGCATTTTGCTACTGGGAGTCTTTCACCTTTACTTTAACAAATTTCACTTGCTGACTCCAAATCAGAAGACTATTTTCCTCCAGCACGTTCCGTTTTTAGTTATGATGTTCCAGGTCTTGGACAACTAGGTTGACTAGACAGTAAAAGTGATGCGTTTCAGCATTTAAGAAATAAGTTTGGTCTCAAGAAAAGTGAAGCCAAAATTAAGGAAGGTGTTTTTGTTGGTCCTGAAGTCCGTGAACTGATGCTTGACGATGAGTTCAAAAGGAAACTGAAGCCAACTGAATAAGCACCCTCATTCGTGCAGGTTGTCCAGAATTTTCTTGACAGTCACAGAGCAGAGAATTATGCTGAGCTTGTGGACAACCTTCTAAAAGTATATTATCTTACGGGAGATAGAATGTCACTGAAGATGCATTTTTTACATTCTCATCTTGACTTTTTTCCACCAAATCTAAGTGATGTCAGCAATGAGCACGGGGAAAGATTTCATCAAGATATAAAGGTGATGGAAAACCGATATCGGGTAAAATTTACTCCGAGCATGATGGGTGACTGCTGTTGGTTCTTGCAAGGAGACAGTGCAGTAAAAGCGCAAAAGCAATTGCCTCAAAAGTTTTTGAGCATGCTGACCTCACTTTTATATTGAGGTAAATTGACATAAACTTGTTTTAAAGTATCTCTGGTATTGTCTTCTGGTTTGTTGTCAGAATAAACACATCAAAACCATTTTGGTGGGATATAGTCCAAACTCCAGATATTATATTGATATTCAAAAGTGTCAAAACAGCAATGATGTGTATCTTAAAAATCTGACGTGCTAGCTTAATTCTTATTTCATGTATGAAATCAATGTAAAAAACTTAATAAAGAGCTGGTCTGAAGTTCCCAGTAGCAAACAAAAAATATTTTTTTGTAGACCAGTGTAATTAATCATTTTAAAAGAATTTGTCTTAGAAAATAGTGAAATGATACTCATAACAACCCTTCTATAAGTACATTAGCATTTGAAGAATCATGCTATGCCTTGGAGGGTATGGTTAGGGTCAGGGACACATGCACTGGATATGAATTGCACTGCCTGCCTGCGCCGCTTGTATTTGTATTTAAACTGTACAATCAAAGTAAGAATAACGGTAATTGTGCTTTGCCAGTCATAAAATATTATTGCTTTTTACATTTCAGCACTAAACTCTTTTACAGTTTTGCTTTACTTTTGTACGGCCCCAGTCTCTTGTTTTAATTATATAGATTCTAGATTTATAAAAATGCAACCTGTTAATAAAAAGTTCCACTGTCAATAAATTTCTCACATTTCTACAGCATCATCAGTGTCTGCCCAACTAATCAGTTCAATGTTTGCTGGAGTCAGGCGGCTTTTCGGACAGGCCATCCTCTAGTGTAAAGTCCTAAACTGTAGAAGGCAGGTATTTAATTGACCAGGAGTGTCTACCTCCCAGACTTCCAGCCATCTAATCCTCAGTGTAATGATGGAGCTGCATCTGTCAATGCAATCTGTGAAGATTTAAACACAACTGGCATCAAGGGAAAATAACTGCTGTTTCTTCATGCCACACATTGTAGGCACTTTTTTTTATGCCTGTCCAAAAACATCAGAATGTTTAGAATGATAAATATGACTAAATAAACTGTTTAAGTATTTTAACGTATATACATGCAGCAGAATAACACTAATGACTAAATAATCTGTTCTTTAAGCTGTCTTTGATAAGTCATATGCAGATGTAACGGACAAGCTGTCACAGTTATACAGGTGTCACTGCTCTCTAAAAAATTTCTAACAGGATTGCATTTCATACAGGTGAACTTGAGAATATAAAATGCACAACTGTATGTTTTTCTGTACTATACATTACAATATACTGTATTGGAAGGAGTAGACTTCATATTCCTTGGCCTCAGTGGGCTGAACAGACCTCAAAGGATTTTGAATTACCTTTGGAGGCGTGTTCTTTAGGTGCTGATTCCAAAACTCCTCTGAAAAAGAGAGAAGACTATGCTGTAAATTATTTGGAATCCTTTGCCCTTTCCCCATGGGATCCCCCAATATTCCTGGTACATTCCTTGTGTACAGATGTAGCAGAATACCACTCCATCCATCCATTTGCTAACCAGCTACCCCATTTACCCCTCAGCATACATACACACACCCCCAAACTCCCTCACTCACACTAGAGAGTTTAGCATTGCAATTAAACCAAAAATCACACCATTTTACTATACGGGAGGTAACTGTAATGCCTAGAAGAACACCATGGAGGCATTGGAAGAATGCATAAACTCTATAAAGAAAGCATCCAGGCTGGGATTCTAAACCAGAATGACTTTCGAGCAGTGAGACAGGAGTGGTAGCCACAGTAACACAGTGCTCCCCATGCATTTAAATATTATAAATAAAAATATAAGAAATTTGACAGATGGCAGGAGACCATTCAGTTCATCAGTCTTTGCTTGATTAGCCAAGATGTCCCAATATCTCATCTGGACTCTTCTTAAACGTTGCCAAGGTTTCTGCTTCAATTGCATGACTTGGTGATTTCTACAACTCTTTGACTAAAGAAGTTCTTCCTGGCTTTAGTCTTTAAAATACTTTTCTTTAATTTCTACTGGTGTCCTCAGGGTTAGTTGAAATAATTCAGTTTGATCTTTTTTATTGATGCCTTTGAGAATTTTGTTTATTGTAGATGAGATTAAACAGATTTAACTTTCAAAATTTGTTAGAGCACAACATATCCTTAAATTCTGGGATGCACCTGGTTGCTCTCCTTTGTACAGCTTCAAGTGCTGCTATGTCTTTTTTTGTAGCGTGGTGATAAAAATGTGCCCAAAATTAACTCAGAAAGTATGAATACTCATAATAAGCTTGAGTAGTTTAACAAACTTTAGGGGAAATACACATATTATCCATATACCCTTGTCCAAACTGTTTCCCAGCTGTTTCCTGGGCATTCAAATAATACACCATAATGCTGACAAATGTCGACAAATTGAAAAAATACAATACATACTCACATTCCAAGATCTCATTTTGTCTTAAAGTGTTACTATTAAGTGGTACTGATAAAGACAACATAGGAGGCCCAATATCTCTGTGAGCCAACAATTACAATACCAGACCTTCCCTTTCTTAGTAATAGATGCATTACTCGATCTTCTTCTTCTTCTTTCTTCTTTCGGCTGCTCCCGTTAGGAGTTGCCACAGCAGATCATCTTCTCCCATATCTTTCTGTCTTCTATGTCATGTTCTGTTACATCCATCACCTGCATGCCCTCTGTTACCACATCCATAAACCTTCCTCTTTTCCTCTTCCCTGGCAGCTCTATCCCTAACATCTTTTTGCCAATATACTGTGCTCAGCATCTCTCCTCTGCACATGTCCAAACCAACACAATCTTGCCTCTCTGACTTTGTCTGAAAGAAAGAAAACCCATTAAACACATAGAAAGCTGAGGCAAAAAAAAAAAAAATCTGAATTAAGTGTCACGGTCTAGGCCCTAAACCGATCCATCCCCTTAATGGCAAAAACTGTCAAATAAAGTAATAAACAATGAGCAAATGGCATAAAAGCATACACATTATGCAATGCTATAATCAAAAACAAAATAATAAACATTTAAACCTGAGTTGGGGGCTTCATTTCTTTTAGAGGTGTCTCTATAACTCACTTAGATATCTACTATACAATATAATAAAATGCTAAGGTTTGTGTGTGTGGCCAGTCCCTAAGAGCAATCTGACTGGTCAATTTTGGCATTGGTGTGATTGGTCAGTTTGGTTTTGGTGATGCAATCAACAGAGGAGGCACAAGTGTGAGACAAAAGAGGAGGAGTAAAGGACTAGGAGGCACACTGAGAGTCACCTTCAAGGACGGAAAGAATAAAACCAGACAGGAGGTAAGAAGGGTGCTTTGATAATAATGCCAGAGTCTGAGATACCAAATACAGAATGTTCTGTCACCCAGGTGAACATCGCCATATATAATCCTTAGTAAATTTGCCCATCGCTCATTCATGTCCCTGCATAGGGACCTGCCAAGTTTTACTTTCTTTTCTGGCTCAACGTTTTCTACACTATCAGACCTTGTAGGTTTGTGGTAGTCCAAGGTTTTGAAAATAGTGGGGCTTGGTCTGTAATGACTTCCAGCAGTGGTGTAGGTGCATACTGGCAGAGAGCTGTATAGCCTCAGAGTATTTAACAGCTGAACTAGCTGATTGGTCATCCAAGTGCAAGCAGAATCAGCCCAACCATCCTTTAATGATGCTCCAAGGTTTGTTATGGAAAGCACGTTGTTATGGAAGAGCAAGAGAGAGAAAGAGAGTGGCATAATTGGGTGATCTAACCAGTACAGGCGAGAGGAGGAGAGTGAGCAGGATGCCCCATACATGCGTTCCAAGGGTGGGTTGCTCCTTAGAGCATCCATATTACTAACCGAGAATGGTAAACCGGATGGACGCAGGGACATCCGGCCATGGGCCGTAGCCGCAAAAGACATACTGTGCAAGCGCCCCCACAAAACCCCCCTTCCAAGCAACGGAAACCGGATGCAAAGCAACGTAAAATAAGAAATGAGGCGCCCATAGCACACAGAAAAAAGGAGTCAGACGCGAAACGGAACACACACAAAGAAGAGAATTGAGACCCACGACACACAAATGAGGCAACGCCCCCTAGCACAAAAGAAAAAAAAAAGAAGTCAGACGCGAGCGCCACACAAACCCATTGGACACAAAACGGGACAGACTACGGACATAGCACACGAAACATACACAAAAAGCAGGATTCGGACCCACGACCACACTAACATAAATAAGAAATGAGACACAAAGCACCATGACTAAACGAACCGTCCGTATTAAATATACGTCATCTGAATACATTCAAATTATGCAGCATAGGTCGATCTCATTACACTGATGCACTATTAACCGTTCAACCACAGAAAAGGCTCCATATTAACAGTGAATGCGATCCTCCTTATTACTTATCTATATTTAGACACCTGCTAAACGATTGCACCACTTAGCTGACAACGCGTTCAATAATGAGTCCACTATTCATGAAAATTCATTGGGATTAATGAATGTCATTTGCTGTCATTGTCATTCACTTAACTTCCCTGAAGAAACAACTGGCAATACAAGTAATGAATTTACACGTTATTGTCAAAAGGGTCAGATTAGACTGTCTCCTTTACATTCATATCCTGAATATCTACAGAACCTCCTAACTAACGAAGTACCTGAAAGTGAAAACTTTATGAACTGCATTACATCCTACAATAGTTCATTTGCTTTTGCATCTAATGGCATCCACTCACTTACTCAACACCATTGATAAACTTCTACAAACGTGGATGATTAATAATATTCCCTTTGGAGGAAAGGTACTTTTATTAGGAGGAGATTTTACACAGTGCTTAGCTATTGTTTCACATGTCATGTGCTCGGCTATTCTTCAGTCCACCTTAAAATACGCAGACAATTGGCATTGCTTTCAAAACAGTTACGGAGATATTTGGAACAACAATCTCATTACACCAAATACCCCTTTTAACACAACGAACTATATTCTGTCCAAAAAATATTAATGTTGATCACATTAATAACCAGGTCATTTCATTACTTCCTGGAGTGGCACAGCTCGGACCCACGACCACACTAACATAAATAAGAGATTAGACACAAAGCCCCATTACTGAACGAACCGTCCGTATTAAATATACATCATCTGCACACATTCATATTATGCAGCATAGGTCGCTCTCATTACACTGATGCACTATTAACCGTTCAACCACAGAAAAGGCTCTATATTAACAGTGAGTACGATTCTCCTTATTACTTCTCCATATTTCTAACGCTGAAGAACAAACAAGTCATGAATTCACGCTCACGGGTACAAAACGATACGGCTCGAGTGACGGGACCAAACAAACGAACCCGCATGAAAAAAAAAAAAATACATGTCGGACGACTAACCGACATACAAAAACGGGCAAGCCTCAATACAAACAATTAACGCCGTAAACTGCAACGGGCTTCTCACACAGCACAGGTAAATCGATTACAGCACCAGAATAGCACGTCCCAAATCCTGCACATACAACGACGCGCCTCTCAAACAGCACACACAAAACATGCACGTCAAGGACATCAACTACAGACACCTGCTAAACGATTGCGCCAGTTAGCTGACAACACGTTCAATAATGAGTCCACTATTCGTGAAAATTCATTGGGATTAATGAATGTCATTTGCAATCATTGTCATTCACTTGACTTCCCTAAAGAAACAACTGGCAATACAAGCAATGAATTTACACGTTATTGTCAAAAGGGTCAAATTTGACTGCCTCCTTTACATTCATATCCTGCATATCTACAGAAGCTTCTAACTAACGCAGTACCTGAAAATTAAAACTTTATGAACTGCATTAGATCCTACAATAGTTCATTTGCTTTTGCATCTAATGGCATCCAGTCACTTACTCAACACCATTCATAAACTTCTACAAACGTTGAAGAATAATAATATTCCCTTTGGAAGAAAGGTTCTTTTATTAGGAGGAGATTTTACACAGTGCTTAGCTATTGTTCCAAATGCCATGCGCTCGGCTATTCTTCAATCCACCTTAAAATACGCAGACAATTAGCATTGCTTTCAAAAGAGTTACGGAGATATTTGGAACAACAATCTCATTACACCAAATACCCCTTTTAACACAACGAACAATATTATGTCCAAAAAATATTAATGTTGATCACATTAAAAACCAGGTCATTTCATTACTTCCTGGAGTGGCACAGCTCTTTCTAAGCTCTGACAAAGTTGACTCTGATGACGACAATGACCATCTTAATTTCCCCTTACAATATTTGAACACTATTAACCCAGCCGGATTACCACAACACAATCTTAGCCTTAAAAATGTAACAATAATCATGCTATTAAGAAACCTTAACACTAAACAGGGTTTATGCAATGGTACACGTTTAGTCGTCAACACCATGCCACACAATCTTATTAAAGCAAAACTTCTTACAGAATCATATGCTAACAATACTGTTCTAATTCCTTCAATTACCTTACAACTTCTGACCTGGAATTACCTTTTACACTTAAACGGCGACAGTTCCCCATTAGACCTGCCTTGACCATAACCATCAACAAATCACAAGGACAAACCATACACAAAGTTAGCATCTACCTCTCTGAGCCCAGTTTTGGACATGGACAACTTTATTTGCTTCCTATATGCGTCATCTACACCTTCACACTATGCTATATCTCATTCATACATCACGCTCTTTGTAAATTAACAACACCAGGGGTTGGCTAGCGAAGCGAGCAGGGGGCGGAGCCCCCTAGTAGGGAGATAAAACAGCTGACTGCTCCCAGAGTCATCTTGCAGACACTAGAGAATGGTGATTTTATGAGAGGCTCCTAGTGCCCTGGTGGATGCTGACATAGGTGGCCAGGATGAGGGCCAAAACTGGACCACGTTCACTGGCGTTTCAGCCCTGGTGCAAGACCCAGAAGGGTGAGCAGGGAAGATGATAAATGGAGGGATGTGCTGAGGCTCAAGATGGGAGAGAATTAAGCCAGTTCTGACTCTGCTTTTATTCTTGATATTATCATATTTGTTTGAATCTTTTTATTGATTTTTAACTTCCACATAATTCACTGTTTTTATGAATTATTTATTGATGAGTTTTGAATTGTGCTTTTTGGACACTGTTTGCTTTGCTATGAATAAACACACTCAGCACTTTTGCACAAGACTTGTTGTTTGTATCCGCATTCACCCTAGTACATTTTTGAGACAGAAGCTACCAAGGCTGCGGGCACCCAAGGCATCAAAGGCCCAACATTGGCATATTAGTCCTTCTAGTACAAAACAAATGCCTCACACAGTTACCTTCTCTATAGCTCCTTCCATAACTGGCATATTAAAAACTCTCTATCTTTTTCACAGTTCCATAGATTCTGCCGTCTTTTGTAAAAAAGTACACTGAATGAGAAGTTTCTTAATTGACAAAGGATAGCTCATCCAGGTTATGGACAGGGCCCTTGTAAAATCCACTCTACGTGGAACTACAATAATGAAACCTGCATTCTACTGGATCTCATTCCATCCTAACACTCGATCTTTCCCTTCTGCAGGTCATTAAACATAATTTCCCCCATTTTCAGACTGATCTTTCCACAGGAGTCTTTTTTCTTATCCTTCCCTTGATCTCCTCCAATTGACCACCTAACCTCCACACACTTCTCAATTACAGCTCACTTGTGAGAGACACATTCCGCACCAAACACTTTAAGCGCGGCTGGCTCGCAGTAAGGAGACCTGGGTTTGCTTCCCAGGTCCTCCCTGCACGGAGTTTGCATCTTCTTCCCAAGTCTGCGTGGGTTTCCTCCGGGTGCTCCGGTTTTCCTACCATAGTCCAAAGACATGCAGGTTAGGTGCATTGGCGATCCTCAATTGTCCCTAGTGTGTACTTGGTATGTGTTTGTGTGTGTGTGTGTGTGTGCCCTGCGGTGGGCTGGCACCCTGCATGGGGATTTGTTCCTGCCTTGCACCCTGTGTTGGCTGGGATTGGCTCCAGCAGACCCTCATGACCCTGTGTTAGGATATAGCGGGTTGGATAATGACTGACTGGAGCATCTGTATTACTGGAAAATATGTCACCAACAGTTCCCTTGTATCTGGTCCCTCTGATAATTATTAAACAACAGGCCACTTGCCAGCCTAAAAATAGATTTTACTGCAATTCTTGAAGGAACTGTCCAGCCATCTATGTAAGGGATTCAGGAAGATGGCTATCAGACTGTTTCAGGGAGCACATTCAAGCTGTTAGGATCAAAGACAACAACATTTATTTCTATAGCACATTTCCATAAAAACGATGTAACTCTAAGATGCCAAAGAGAAATTTACAAACAAAGAAAAAACAATAAGATTAAAGAATAAGTAACTAAAAAAGCTAAGGTCAGAATGCTGACAGAAAAAAACAAAAAAGAAACAGGCCTGAGAAAAAAATAAAATCAGCAGGGGTTCCATGGCCAAAAAGACCACTCAGCCCTCACTGGACATTCAACCTAACGTAAATGTTCATAAATCAGTCCTCTTTGTTTTCATGCATCACATGATATTACAGTATTCAATGAAGGGGTCTTTTGGACAGATGAGACAGCCTCCTTCATTCCATCAATGCAGGGGGCTCCATAGTGCCTTGATCTTGTGGTGGTGGTGAAGAAGACAGTAGAGAAGAGTAGAGATTAGTAGATTCCTGAATAATATGACAATTCTATGTTCATTTAGTCTATTAGGAATACAACTAAATGTAGTTATAAAAAGCCATATTAAAATAATGAGCTTTTAGCAGTTTTTTTTTTAAATGACCCATAACATTAGCCAGGTGAAATTCTAAACAGGTAAAGTATTCCAAATTTTAGGTGCATAACAGTAAAAGGCCGCCTCACCACTTCTTTAAAGTTTGGCCTTTGGAATTATAAGCAGACCACCATTTGAAGACCTAAGGTTACGACTTGGAGTGTAGGCATTCCAAAATATAGGACAGAAAGTGGTTATTTAAGGCTTTATAAACCATTTTACTATTTTAAAATCAATTTTGAATGACATAAGTAACCAATGTAACTGGTGAGATGTGCTCAAATTTTCTTTTCCTAGTTAAGATTCTGGCTGCTGCATTCTGCACTAATTGTAACCGCTTGATGTCTTTCTTAGGTAGTGGACTACAGTAATCCCGTCGACTAAAAACAAAAGTGTGAACTAATTTTTCGGGGTCTTGTAAAGTTATAAGAGGTGTAGATTTTGCTATATTTTTACTTTTTCGGTAACTTTTGCTATATAAGACCTTACAAAGCCTATCGCAGAACACTTCCTTGTTCATAGTACACACATCCTTCTGTTGATGTTCTTTCACAGGGCTTCAAAGACACTTTTATAAGAAAAAAAAGAAGTTAAGTTTATTCTCACACTAAAAGAAGTTAATTTTATTCTCACACTAGGATCACATATTTCTCCAGGTCTTAAAGGGCAACTAACTTTTTAATCTCTCTCTTCTTCTCCTCTAATGGCAGCTTTTTCTCATGTACTGTTGCCCTCTCATTTCATCTTTCCTCGCTTTGTTCCCTTTCTACCTTCCTATATAGGTTGCCTGCTCTTTCCTTTTCCAGTGTACACCTGATGAAGATTATACAGCTGAAATGTGGTGTCTTTAAACATCGTTCCTTTTCAGCATGGAAATAACCTTTAATATTTTTGCTATAATATCCCTTTGCTGCTTTCAGTGTTTGGCCAGCAGCCATAGCACATGTACTTTGGAACAGGTAATCCACCTGAAGTTAAGCATGTTTGGGCCCAGCTAGTACTTGAATGGACGACCATCTACGAAAAGCTTTGGTTATGTTGGTGAGGCCAGCAAGGGATGCTTACCCTGTGGTCTGAGTGCAGATGCCAAAGACACTGTGCTGCAAAAATGGCGTCATGGATGACACGTAAAACTGACGTACTCACTCTCTGTCATCATAAAAGATCCCTGGGCATTCTTCAATAAGAGTTGGGAGTTTACTGTTCTGGCTAATTTGCCCATCACGGCCTCATCATTCTGCTTCCTGGCTTGAAAGAGAATACATAACATAATATTAAAATTACATATTAATCAAAATGTTATGTATCTTCCTTCAAGGAATAATAATATTTTTCTATAAAGCAGAAATAACTTAGTGGTTATTTGAAGTAATTGTTTTTTTATATACTGTATATATATATACAGGTGCTGGTCATAAAATTAGAATATCATGACAAAGTTGATTTATTTCAGTAATTCCATTCAAAAAATGAAACTTGTATATTAGATTCATTCATTACACACAGACTGATGTATTTCAAATGTTCATTTCTTTTAATGTTGATGATTACAACTGACAACTAATGAAAGTCCCAAATTCAGTATCTCGGAAAATTCGAATATTGTGAAAAGGTTCAATATTGAAGACACCTGGTGCCACACTCTAATCAGCTAATTAACTCAAAACACCTGCAAAAGCTTTTAAATGGTCTCTCAGTCGAGTTCTGTAGGCTACACAATCATGGGGAAGACTGCTGACTTGACAGTCGTCCAAAAGACGACCATTGACACCTTGCACAAGGAGGGTAAGACACAAAAGGTCATTGCTAAAGAGGCTGGCTGTTCACAGAGCTCTGTATCCAAGCACATTAATAGAGAGGTGAAGGGAAGGACAAGATGTGATAGAAAAAAGTGTACAAGCAATAGGGATAACCACACCCTGGAGAGGATTGTGAAACAAAACCCATTCAAAAATGTGGGAGAGATTCACAAAGAGTGGACTGCAGCTGGAGTCAGTGCTTCAAGATCCACCACACACAGACATATGCAAGACATGGGTTTCAGCTGTCACATTCCTTGTGTCAAGCCACTCTTGAACAAGAGACAGCGTCAGAAGCGTCTCGCCTGGGCTAAAGACAAAAGGGACTGGACTGCTGCTGAGTGGTCCAAAATTATGTTCTCTGATGAAAGTAAATTTTGCATTTCCTTTGGAAATCAAGGTCCCAGAGTCTGGAAGAAGAGAGGAGAGGCACAGAATCCACGTTGTGTGAGGTCCAGTGTAAAGTTTCCACAGTCAGTGATGGTTTGGGGTGCCATGTCATCTGCTGGTGTTGGTCCATTGTGTTTTCTGAGGTCCAAGGTCAACGCAGCCATCTACCAGAATGTTTTAGAGTACTTCATGCTTCCTGCTGCTGATGAACTTTATGGAGATGCAGATTTCATTTTCCAACAGGACCTGGCACCTGCACGCAGTGCCAGAGCTACCAGTACCTGGTTTAAGGACCATGGTATCCCTGTTCTTGATTGGCCAGCAAACTCGCCTGACCTTAACCCCATAGAAAATCTATGGGGTATTGTGAAGAGGAAGATGCAATACGCCAGACCCAACAATTCAGAAGAGCTGAAGGCCACTATCAGAGCAACATGGGCTCTCATAACACCTGAGCAGTGCCACAGACTGATCGACTCCATGCCACGCCGCATTGCTGCAGTAATCCAGGCCAACGGAGCCCCAACTAAATATTGAGTGCTGTACATGCTCATACTTTTCATGTTCATAGCTTTCAGTTGGCCAACATTTCTAAAAATCCTTTTTTTGCATTGGTCTTAATTGATATTCTAATTTTCCGAGATACTGAATTTGGGACTTTCATTAGTTGTCAGTTATAATCATCAACATTAAAAGAAATAAACATTTGAAATACATCAGTCTGTGTGTAATGAATGAATCTAATATACAAGTTTCACTTTTTGAATGGAATTACTGAAATAAATCAACTTTGTCATGATATTCTAATTTTATGACCAGCACCTGTATATATATGTTGTCCAAGGGAATGACAGGTTGAAACAAGGATAAATTTTGGGGCGTCAACTCAGCAGTCCCCGTTTACTTAACAATTTAAGCAAAAACAACACTCGATGGCGTCAAAATGAAACAAAAATTGCTGCCAACACAAGAACGTGGCTACTGCAAACCCTAACTGCTTTGTCTGCCCTAAGGTTAGTGAGGAGCTCCTTTGCTCTGGTCACTTGGGTAAGAAGTGTTGCCTCCTTTCAAGCATTTTTATTGCCCAGGGACTGGAAGAGGCAGAGTCAGTTGCCCTAATTGGACGATTTCTCTGCACTGTGGAGGTTGAAGAAGGCAAGACAGCAGCAGCGCCCAGTCTTGGTCCTGTGTAGCACCGCATACCTCGAAAAAACTGTGAGTGTGAAACAAAGGTAAAGAGTTGGACAGCACCATCCTGGGTGAACCCCATATATATAAATGCCAGCACGTTATATAAGTGAAGAAACGTCTTGGCAGACAATAGTTCTAGACCAAACTGAACTAGGTTGGTGGCCCTCTTGAATATGTAGGTCTTTTTTTTTTAATATTTTTATTTTATTAATTTTCATTGTAATCATTCCATACAAACAGATCAATTTATAACCCAACAAATTTGAAGACAAATCAAACCCCACCCTGAGAAGGAGAGCTTAGCTAAAGGAAAATTGCTTTAAGCTTTTCAATAAGGCAACATTAGACAAAAGAAGGGGAGAAGTAAATATCTATATAAATAAGAGATGGAGAAGGGAGTTAAATGCAATAATAGTTAATTCTCTTATTCTAAAATAATATTGATTAAATCCTGCCATGTTTTGAAAAAATTTTGTACAGATCCTCTAACTGAAAATTTGATTTTTTCCAATTTCAAATAATATAAAACATCAGTTTCCCACTGACTTATAAGAGGAGAAATAGGATTCTTCCAATTTAACAAAATAAGTCTGCGTGCCAAGAGTGTAGTGAATGCAATCACCGTTTGCTTGTCCTTCTCCAATTCCAGTCCATCTGGAAGGACACCAAACACAGCTGTTAGTGGGTTAGGAGGGATTGTGATACTAAGGCTGTCTGAGAGGCACTTAAAAATTTTTGTCCAAAATGATGTTAGTTTGGTGCAGGCCCAGAACATGTGACCCAGTGAGGCAGGAGCTTGGTTGCAGCGCTCGCAGGTTGGATCCTGGCCTGGAAACATTTTGGACAGTTTTAAGCGAGACAGATGAGCTCGATATATAATTTTTAGTTGAATAATTCTATGCTTTGCGCATATAGAACTCGAGTGAATTCTCTGCTTTGCTACCTTCCACTCCTTTTCTGATATATTGATTAAGAGATCTTCTTCCCAATGTCCTCTTGGATCTTTGAAAGGTAGGGAATTGAGGTTTGTTTTCTCGGAATTGAGCAGTATTTTTTCCAGCATTGTGGAGGGTGCAAGGTGGGGGAAATCGGGCAATTTCTGTTTAACAAAATTTCTAATTTGAAGATAGTAAAAGAAATGTGTAGCTGGGAGGTTAAATTTTGAATGTAATTGTTCAAAAGATGTAAATATGTTGTCTATATAAAGATCTCTGAGCATTTTAATCCCAAAACTTTTCCAGGTATTAAAAACTGGATATACTTGCGAAGGTTGAAAGAGGTGGTTCTCTTGCAGAGGTGCCACTGATAAAAGATTTTCCATCTTAAAATGCTTCCTAATTTGGTTCCATATTCTGAGTGAGTAAAGCACAATTGGGTTATTAGTATATTTGCGATGACTTACATTTATTGGAGAGCAGAGCAGGGAGTATAAAGAAGTACTACAGGATTTTACTTCTATTGCGGACTAAGCCTGTGCATGTTCATTTATTTGTGTCCAGGTTTTTATGGCTTGTATGTTTGCTGCCCAGTAATAAAACTGAAAATTAGGTAAAGCCATGCCACCTTCTGCCTGAGGTCTTTGTAGGGTCGCTCTTCGGATTCGTGGGTGTTTTGAGTTCCAAATGAATGAGGTTATTGTTGAATCTAACTGTTTAAAAAACGATTTATTGATATATATTGAAATGTTTTGAAATAAAAAGAGAAGTTTAGGAAGGATATTCATCTTAACAATGTTAATTCTTCCGGCTAGAGTGAGATGAAGGGTTGACCATCTATGCAAGTCTTGCTTAATTTTTTCCATACAGACGCCAAAATTTTGTTGATAAAGAGCTTTATGTTTACTTGTGATATTTACCCCTAGGTATTTAAACTGATCTGCTATGGTAAAAGGTAGGGTGTCTAATCCAATATTATATGCTTGTGAATTCACTGGAAAGAGTATACTTTTATTCAGATTAATTCTAAGACCAGATATCTTTTGAAATTCTGTAGGTCTTTGACAGGAAGTGGAGGGTCCAGGAAGGTGGACAACGGAAGTGATGTCAGCACTGGAGTGGTTGTTAGGCCTTCATTCTGCAGAGGGAGGAAGAGAGAAGGCATTAAACCACAGCGCCAACCCCTGGTTCGGTACGTTATTACCATTTACTATATATATTTTATTACTTGCAAATAAATGTTTCATATATTCTTTTTTGTGTGTGTGTATGTTTGTTGTTATTGTATAATTGTCACTGTTCTGAGAAGGCATGCAAATAAGACTTTCACTGTCCTTTCTGCATTATTTCCTTTGTAAACTTGAAGACAATGCTGCATGCGTGGGCTGTAGTGAAAAAGCTTCTGCAAAAACTGAATGGATTATTAATTTATAAATTATTCTGTTATGAACTCTGTCATTGTGTGTATGGGTGTATATGTGTGTGTTTTATTGAATCATGCTAAATACTATCTGGTGATTCCTAGTATTTTACTTTGAGACCAGGTGTCTTGAAAATCAAGACAGGACTTGGCAGCCTCAGGAAAAGAGCACAGCATTTCAGGAATGCAGTGGCATTTAGCTTTGGTGCTTTGAAGTATAAAGATCTACCCACAAAAAAAAGTCTTTGATTCTCTGAGGTAATGAACAAAAAGGCTTGGGTACAACATGTGCAAAATCTTTTTTTTTTTTTTTTTTTTTTTATGGCTATAAAGCTTAGTCAGAAATTTCACAGTAATGTGACTCTTTGGGGACACCGGGAGTGGAGGGACACAGAAATGAAAGGATGTTTTTTTTTTTACATGGCCTAAAGCTAAACCCTTGAACATCCCAAAAGGTTTTTCACCATGCTGTTTAAAAGTCTTTCTAAATCGATCCCAAGGAAATTTAATACCAATATAAAATTTAATTTACAAAGAGTGAGGTTTGAGAAAAAATAGGGAGGAACAATAAACCAAAAGCTAGCAGATGAGGCTAAAGTATACAAAGTTATGCAGTCAATTTTTATTTTACATAGCATCCTTTAAGATATCCCAAGGTGCTCACAAAAGGAAACAACATTACAGGATTTACCAAACAGTGGGTGAAATAAATGGTACATAATATCATAAATGGTAAGTAAATGATGGTTGTGAGATGATGTTGGGAAAAACTGAGCCACACTGTCATTTAAAAGGATCTTTGGGAAACCGGAAGAGCAGGATCCTCTGATGGGGGAACAGTATCTATCTATTAACTGATCAGTGACTCACTCCAGATTTCTGTCAATTTGCTAGTCAATAAATCATTCTGTCAGTAAGCCTTATCTCTTATTTGATTGAAGAGGAGAGAGGAGAGGAGAGGAGAGGTTGGGAGCATGCACTGATGCAGCGTGTTGCCGCACCCACCCAATGACAAACCACCTTAGAATCCCAAAATTGGATCCGAGCGCAGCCGTGCAACATTTGACACCTCAGCACCCCACTAGTTTGAATGGAGGGGAAGAGTGTGAGGTTTTTTACAGTGGGTGGATTGCCGAACCTGCCACCAACCCCCAAGTTTTCTGTGCTCACAGGGCTGGATGCAGGTTAACATTATACCCAGAATAAACGGTCAGTTAATTAGTCAGCCAATCACTTACCAAATCGATCAATCAAATCAATTAAACTGTATATCAATCACTCAATCAGGCAGTCAGTTGATCAACCAGTTATTTAATTAGAGAACCGGCTGATTGATCATTCAATCCGTCAACCAGTCCATCATTTAGACAATCTGTCAGTCAGTCAGATTCAGGCTATCAAAACTATTTGTCATTCTCCCTGTCCATCACTGATCAGTCAGTAAGTCAAGTAATCTGACCATCTGCCAATCAATTCATTAATCAGAATACCAATCAATCAATCAATTAGTTAGTATCAATTACAAATTCGATTGTACTGACGCAACAGAGAAACTACCGATTTTTATGTGAAAGAACCAGAAGATGTGACTTAAGTCCTATTTGGACGGGATTAGTTTTACACCAGGAAGTAATTATTACTGGAGGACCTTTGTAATTTTAGTCCTATCCAAATTGCTCATGCCAGTAACTCTAAATGGAATGTATATGTGCGTCTCTTTAATCTTATGGAGCCTTTTACTTCATATAAAATATCCATGAAAAATCTCACCGGTTAAAATTAAAATTGACAAGTTGATACATTTTGAGCAAATAGGACAGGAGGAGGAGGAGGAGAAGAAGAAAAAGAAGAACAAGAACAAGAAGATGATAAGGTAGGATGTTGTGCTAAGCTTCAGGTATTGTAACAAATACCAAGATGAAAGGAAGAACACACACATGCCAAATGAGAGTTAAACCCGATAACAACATTTATTTATATAGCACACTTTCATACAAATAATGTAGCTCAAAGTGCTTTACATGATGAAGAAAAGAAAAATAAAAGACAAAGTAAGAATTAAAATAAGACAACATTAATTAACATAGAGTAAGAGTAAGGTCCGATGGCCAGGGAGGACAGAAAAAACAAAAAAAACTCCAGAGTTTGGAGAGAAAAGAAAATAAAATCTGTAGGGGTTCCAGACCACGAGACCGCCCAGTCCCCTCTGGGCATTCTACCTAACAAAAATGAAATAGTTCTCTTTGTAGTTAGGGTTCTCATGGAGTCACTTGATGCTGATGGTCATACAGACTTCTGGCTTTTAATCCATCCATCATTGTTGGAACATCACTGTGCTTTGAGTAGTTGCGCCACCACCAAAAGGATACCGGAAAAGGAAAAATAAGAGAGAGTAGGGGTTAGTACAGATTTTAGAGCCACCATGAATAGTTATTATATTGAATTGGATATACAGAGTATCAGGATTTAAATTACAGTGAAGTTATGAGAAGGCCATGTTAAAGTAATGTGTTTTCAGCAGTTTTTTAAAGGGCTCCACTGTATTAGCCTGGCGAATTCCTACTGGCAGGCTATTCCAGATTTTAGGTGCATAACAGCAGAAGGCCGCCTCACCACTTCTTTTAAGTTTTGCTCTTGGAATTCTAAGCAGACACTCATTTGAGGATCTAAGGTTACGATTTGGAATATAGGGTGTCAGACATTCCGATATATAAGATGGAGCGAGATTATTTAAGGCTTTATAAACCATAAGCAGTATTTTAAAGTCAATTCTGAATGACACAGGTAACCAGTGTAGTGACATCAAAACTGGAGAAATGTGCTCCGATTTTCTTTTCCTAGTTAGGATTCTAGCAGATAAGTAGCATGCTTATTTAACAACGAATGATCCCAAACGTACTTCATCTTCTTGCTGTTATGGCATATAGGAAACACTTTGTGAAGTAACAGTTACTAAAACAATCCAAAGCTATAGGCCGTGTTCACTTTTTTAGTGTTCCCAGTTGTCTTCCATCGTGGTGTGCCGTGCTTTTCTGCAAGGGTCTATTTATCCAATACTCCAGAGTCTCCATCTGCCTTCCTCAACCTTCCTGGGCTTGCAATGTATAACAGGAATGTTCCAGGGGTTCATGAAATGCAGAGCTCAACATTCCTTTTGCTATCAATCACCCATCCAGCCTTGCATACCTTTACGATGATATGCTGGTCTACTACAGTACAGTTTGCACCCATTGCCACCATATGTTGTGTGGGATATGGCCGGTCATTCATCCCGGTCAATACCCCCAGGCCGCTAGGTGGAGCCCTCCCTGTGGAAGTGCCCCGAATGCCAGCAGGGAATTATGGGCAGTGGACCTTTAATTCACAGCCCTGCTGGATACCATGTGGGCCTCCAGGGGACGCTGCAGGGAGGAGTAAGGACTATTTTCCCTACACCCCGGAAGTACGTCCCAGTCACATGGGCAGAAGAAATGATGTGCTTCCGGGATGAAAAAGAAGAGTTTTTGATCTGAACCGGAGGTGCTAGGAAGTCACATGGACTGAGGGTTCAGAAGCACTTCCGGGTCAAGGACTATAAAAGGACTGTGGGAAATCCCAGACGTCAAGCTGAGCTGGGTGGAAGGGTGGCAATGCATCTGGAAGATTAGAGGATTGATTATTGATTATTATTGAGTATAGTGGAGTGGTGGTGCTTTGTGCACTTTATTATTATAATAAATATTCATCTTTGGACTTTTACCTGGTGTCTGGCATGTGATCTGAGGGTTCAAGGGAGCGAGAGCGCCCTTATCTGTCACAGTTGGTACTGCAATATTGCTTGTGATTCATATTGTCACGCTTGTTTGAGCCTGGTTTGGAATGTTGCTTGATTCACGAAAAAGTGAATAAAGCTGAGGGTACAACTAACTAACTAACTAACTAAAGCTCAGGTACAACTAACTGTTCAATAAATTCTCGGATTAAATGATCTGATATCACTCTAAAAAGGCAGCTGTCTTTCTCAAGAAAGTGCATAGTTTTTAAGCCCCCGGATGCACGCTCTTGGTAATAAGAGTCACTAACAGAGCGAGCCTGCTTAACACTAGAATTACCAGAGCCTACGAAAAAACTTGTAGATCCGTCCCAACTTAAATCACTTCGCACCTCTCCATCAGTGTCTTTTGTCCTGTCTACACATCTACATTTTGTCAATTATTACTAAAACATGAAAAACGTTTCTGATTTAACGATGTGTTTACTGTACATAGATTGTTGTAGACGCGGAACATACATGAAATGCATGTGTTCCAAATAACTATATATTATTTATAAAAGGTGTCATTTTGCTTGACTTCTCACTCTATACAACTCTAAACAACTGACACACAGGTAAACAGACTTGAGCTGAGAAAATTGTGTGGTGGTGGGGGGATGTGATAGCAGGCTGCTTGCTGCTTATCGACACATTTACAGGACAAAAGACACTGATGGTGAGGTGCGAAGTGATTTAAGGTGGGACAGATCTACGAGTTTTTTGGTAGGCTCTGGTAATTCTAGTGTTAAATGCATATTCTAATTATCAGTATGCTTGAACCCGATCTCTCCAGCGAGACCGAGGGTGACACCCCACTCCTGGTACCACTTGTCACGCTTGGGTCACAGATTTGCACAGAAGCACAGGAGGTTGTAGAGACAGGATCTTTATTCAAACACTGCAAACAAACATGTCTCTTTTTCAAAATTTTAAACATGCTCCTTGACAAGATGGAGGTGACAGTTCCATCTCACAACTTAAAGAATGCAAACATATCTTCCTCTTCAAAGGAGTGTGTGTCAGGAGCAGGGAAGGTCAGAGAGAGAGAAAGGCAAACAATCAATCAAAAATTGACAGGAGCCTTTTTGGACTTTTAAGTCTGCGAAGTACCGCACGGATCGTGCGATAGACCAGCTAGCAAGGGAGCAATGTGAAGGGAGTCTTTCAGCGTCTTTTTTTTTAACCTGTAGGGGTGTGATCAGCCCCCCAGCTCACAATATATGCATGCTTAACCACGCTTGAGGCAATGATCTTCATATTCATTCCAATTTTCATGAATGCAGCTTGTTTTAACATTACCTCAAGTGGAGTTGTGTGGAAATTAATGAATTTGTGTAATGCCTCAGGCATTATAAGGGCATTCAAACTTTAGTGCAGCACTCAAGAAATGGTTTGTTGTGACATACCCAAATCGTTTCTATTGCAAGACTGCATTTTTCCAGAAGTCAAAAAAAATAAAATAACCAACACTTTCATGGATTCTTCATGTAGATGAATTGATTAAGTAACAGTCAAGATTTGTTATGAATATTATCCATGTCTGTCAGATTAATATCTTTTTATAAGTTCATTGTAGTTCAGCCTTTCCATCCTGGAATGTGTGTACTGATCCCTGACGGAATGGTATTTTCTGGCAGCTTCTAGCCATTTATAGTAGGACTGCTTGTGAGCTCCCCAAAATTCTGATGATGCTAGTAGGTTCCTAAACTGGGAAACTTGCTAAAATGCTTTTACTCATTCCTCTGAAAGTGTGGTAAAGTGAGGTCTGTGGCTGATTGCCTTTTTAAATAAATAATCACTGCACTCGCAGCTTAAGGAGAGGGTGTGGTAGTGTGGCAGGAGTAGTTCCCAGGCGCAATGCAGCACGGGTGTTTCCGCACTTACGTGCACATGTGTGGAATCCCCCTTGTCCATTATTGATGCTGGGAGCTGCCTAATCGCCACACCTGTCCCATGTTCCTACATAATAAGGAGAAGCACGAGTTTGGAGGTGGAGTTCACAAAGAAAGAAACCAGGAAGGAGGTTAAAGAGAGAAGAAGGCAGGAGGTGCTAAGAACCTGTGTGGAAGTGAGTGAGCGAGTAAGAGAGAGCAGGTTCACTGGAGAATGCAGGCAGTTGGAAGGAAAGCCCCGGAAAACACAGATGGCTACAGGGGTCCAAGTCTAGGAGCAGCTCGGAAGGTTAGCTGATCTGCCGATTGGGGTCCTCCTTGGCTGCAAGTAGATGTCAGCTTTTAAAGGGTTGTACCAGGGTTTTTATGGACAGCTTCCTGCCAAGTAATTTGAGCCTCACTTTTATTGGATTATTCAATGGATTGTTTTTACCTCCACCAGCACCTTGATTTGATGGATTATTTATTTATTGAATGTACTGCACTTTTGAACACTGTTTAGGTATTTGACTGTTTTAAAAAAAAAAGCACTTGGTACCTTTATGCACTGACCCCTTGTTTTGTGTGTTTTGTCTTGTTCTGCTAGGCTCGTCTCTCGGGTACTTTATTAGTAGAAGTGGGTTCAAGAGGTTACTTTAAAATGAGTTTAGCAAGAACACAGGGACACAGTTGGAAATTTCTTAAAAGTTGATTTCACACAAGCATTAGGAAGTTTTTCTTTACACAGAGAATCACAGGCACATGGAATAAGTGACCAAGTAGTGTGGTAGACAGTAAGACTTTGGACACTTTCAAAACTTGACTTGATGTTAATTTGGAAGAATTAAGTGGAAAAGACTGTGAGCTTTGTCGTTTAGATTGTTCTAATGTTCTAAAAAGAAAAGTAGTGTACCACCACTGTTTTTTTTTTCTTCAGGTTTAGAATCACGCATGAATTTTGTTGTCTGTATTCTGACTGACGTAAAGTTCTTGCCATGTCCTTTCTATTGGACTTCAGTGTGTTTTACGTTTTGTTTATTAATCTGAGCAATGTAATAATGAGAAAGGCCTTTTATAAAAATTAAATTTCTGCTGTGCTGATATTTCTTAAGGTACACTAAAGGCATTTCACTGATTTACTGAATATTCCAACATTTTGAAAATTAATTTGGTGGAAATTTGCATAATTGTGCGTTACTGTGAGGCAAAGAGGCTATATAAAAGAGTGATTGACTCATTGAGTGATACAGCCCACTGTTAAACACACATGATTGTTTTCTGCACACTTTTCAATTTGAGCTTTTTGCTTATTTCTTTCCACAAGGCTTTAATATAAGATTGTGTTGTAAGCCTAGAGCCTTAATAAAGACTCAGTGTGTGCCTCCGAACTGTTTATACTGGAAAGGATCCCCCATTATCAGCACTCAGCATGTTACTTAGCCTCCTTCTGTTCTAACACTATAAATATCATCTGTTTTTAAATGTACTTACCCAATTCGGAGTCACGGAGGGCCGGTGTCTGTCATGGGAGCACTGCTTGCAAGGTTGTAAACAGTCCTGAACAGGACAACAGTCCATTACTCACACTCAGACGAGACCAGTTTGGTTCACCTGTTAACCTAAAACCCATGTATTTGTGATATTGGTGGGAGAGGAAAACGTGTGCTGATGTGGAGACAATCTGCTAACTTCTGTGACTTCCCTGTGGTTTGAAATCAGGACCCTAGAGCCGTGAGGCAATAATATTTCTAAGTAAGACACTATTCCATCCAGTAAATATCAGATTACATAAAAACCGCATTACGTTCTTTGAGAAAGTGTTTGTTGTGAAAAGTATTATATATACTACCGACAAAGGTTTTAGAACACCCCCCTTTTTTCCAGTTTTAATTCTAATTTAAGCAGTTTGAATCCAGTGACGAGCCTGAAATGGTAAGCAGTAAACTGACAGAGGGCAAAAAAGCATAGCTTACCAAAAACTGAAATAATGTAACATTCAGAGTAAAACAAAAAGGCCCTTTTTTCAGGGAACAACAAAGAATGTTAACTAAGCCTTGAAGGTTGATGCAAACAATTCCTACTGCTGTCCCAGTTTTTGGTAAATACTTACACACCCTATGTCTGTAAAAATGCAGTAACAAACTGTCCTGTTGCTCCCTCTGAAACATTATTGGGACAATATTGCACTGTATTTTGGTGTCAGTTTAACAAAGGAAGACAGAGTGACCATTATAACCTTGAAGTGCTGGTCTGTTCTTTGAAGTAACTGCAAAGAAAGACAAGGTGTCTATGAGTACAGTTTCCTACACCATCAAAAAGAGTTTGGAAACGGGAAGAAACTCTGACAGGAGGCCCAACTCCACAACAGAATCAGAAGACAAGTTTCTGAAGGTCAACAGTTGGTGCGAGAGGAAAGCTAGGGCCACGGGAGTTGGTGCTTTCCAGAGGCTAGGAGCTGCTGTGTAGATTCAGCACTAACAAGAAGAAGGGTTAGTGTTGAGTGCAATGTTAAGTTAGGTGACAGGAAAAAGTCAGAGAAGTTACAGCATCCTTGACATTGATAATGGAAACCAGCTCTTGGGTCAATGTAGTTGGACTCATCTCTAAATACACTTTTGTCTCTGGGCTCTGACTTCTTGGTCAATAATGATTTATCTCTTTCCTACTCTGGAGATGCCCCATGAGATAGGCCTCAGCCAGGAATGGGCATACTCACAAGCCACTGGTGCTGTACAGTTTAAGTTTGTTCCAGTTAGCCAAAATCTGTATATTCATCTACATGTATGCTGTAGTGAGAAGTCAAGTAAAATGGCTAACTAAAAAAACTACAATATGCAAGCTTTCAAAGCAACTCAGGCCCCTTCTTCAGGCAAGATGTAATACAGAGACTGGAATTCCCTGTGTTTATATGGACATCAGGACAGAAACAACATTGGAAAAGCTTAAGTGAGATGTCTTAGATATAAAAAGTTAAGATTCATTTAGCAAGAAAGGAGAACAATGTATAATCAAGATTGCTTGATAAGATAACTGTCCAACAGAGTTCTTTGAAGTTTTTGATGAGTTTTCCCATACAATGTGGATCTGTAGTCAAGTTGTATGGATCAGTCCGAGAGATGCAAACAATCCTCATATCTGGCCATAAAACTCTTGTCTCTATTTAAACCATTTTATAATATGTTAAATTTTAGCATTTAACTTCCCATTCCTTTCTCTCTTGTTGTGTTTTGAAGTTGCCCATAAGCATTGTGACTTTAAAGTCCCTCTCACAGTGTCCATGGCTGTTGAAGTGAGCTCCTACAGGAGCATCCCTGTTGTCATGATTAATGTGGAACCTGTGTACGTTCATTTTTTGGTGGGGTGTTTGTCCAGTTTCTCCCACATAGAGTGCAGTGTTGGGACATTTCATACAGAAAATTAGGTAGACCACTTTGGATGATCTGCAGGAAAATGATCCCTTTATGCGATGTTCTAGTTGGCAGTGTGGTATACTATAACTACACAATCGGTATTATAAAGATAAGCACACATTTTATATCTTATCTATAAACAGGGAGCTGTACCGTTATCTGTTGGTTCACTCAGGGACCTTCGGACAATTAGTTGTTGCAGGTCTGCTGGTTGTCTATATGTTAGGAGGGGTGGTTTTGGAAATACATTTTGAGTGTTCCATCATTATTTAGCATTGGCTGATGTTCTTTTATAGTTAGTAATTGCTAAAGTTGCATATACAGTATATTACCTAGAACTTGTTATAGTGAAGCGAAGAACCGAAGAGTGCTGTACAAAAATAAACTGATTTGAACTGAACTCCCAGTTGCAGTGAGGAAAACTTTGACTGCTGCTTGTGTTTATGAACAAAACAACTCTTCAAACTGTTCAGTCTCTTTAGGGACATTGGATATAGTTATCATAAAAGAACCACATACTAACTCTGTAGCCCTTTTTGGCGACTTCACCATTCACATAGGGAAAACAGATTGTACTGAATTTGAATTCAAGTAGTGACTTGTGATTGTATTTCTGTATTATTTGTGGAACACAAGGTTCATCATGAGGGTATGCAGAGCCAAAATAATATGGGCCAGTTTTCAATGATCATCTTCATAGTAGTCATGTCATCTTATCTAAAGCTATGTGCTGATCATCTGATTATGACTTGGATGGTCACCTGGCTTAAACAGGTGGGGAACTTGCTGGGCAGACCTGGAAGACCCAAAGGGATTATCAAACTGCACTGGAAATAACTATCAGATGGTGAGCTGTGTTCAGTTTTCACCCCTATACTTCATGGGAGGGCAGGAATATGAAGCCTGAAATTAACTTCTATAGTGGAGGCAGCCATGGTTAAAGGTTTTAGTGCCTGTTATGGTGACAATTATAGAACTTATTTAAGGACATCAGCAGTAAGAGAAGCTGTCATTGAAGAAGGAGACCTTGTCTGCAATAATAGCCAGAGGATCACTGTATCTGACTGAGAGGTGCCAGCAGATGAAAATGGCACTAGCTGAAATAATGGCCAAAAGAAACTCCCAAGCAAAGAGGTTTGGATAACCATTTAATGGCTCAGAAGCCAGAGGATACATGTCAGACTGCTTTCTGCAGGCGTAGGTAATAGTTGACCTTAATTGGAAGACTGTCTAAATATGGAAGGAGCATTTTGGGGAACTCCTTTGCCTAGTGGAAAGACCCTGCAGTCCAAAAGTATTAGTTGAGGTTGGGTTAATCTCTTTGACCAAAGATGCTGCAGTGATTAAAAATCCACATGCATGGGTGAGAATCAAATGGAAATGTTGAAAGAATGGGACATTGTGGGGGTTTTTTTGTTGATACACTTCTTCACATTGCATGATGGTCTGAGATTAGTGCCTTATGTGCGATGGTTGCCACTAGATAAGATAGAGTTCAGATCCCACTTGAACATCTCTCATTTTTGTAGCAGGCACAGCCTATTGGGAAAAAGAAAAAGGGCAGACCCAGAATTCGTTGGTGGGATTATATCTCTCAGATTGCCAGTCAGTGTTTGGGAATTCAAAGGAAGAGCGGGGTAAAACTGGTTTGGTCTTCCTAGCATGAAAAATTGTTACTGTGAACCTTACGTACAAATATAGATAAAAAGTGAAGAGACACATTTATACACATTCTGAGGGTTGCACAAATTCTTTTATAAATAAAAACATTATTATGATTAATTGGTGTTAGACGTGTGAGCCTGTTATGATGTCTGATGGTATCGACCCTGCCAACAAAAGAGATGCTAACTGCACCATTTCCTGTTTATCACAGCTGACCAGGCTATCTGTTTGACTATTTGTACATCAGGTTCCCAGAGTCACAGATAGCACAAAGGCCAGGGTTCAATCCCAGACTGAGCATGAGGGTGATTGTAATCTCTATTATAATATCATATATTGTATAAAAAGGAAACACAGCTCAGCATAGCAGGAGATACACTTTCAGATAGATAGCAGATGGATATGATAGTTTATTTGAATTTATGGATAAAGTGAATCCGTTGCACAAATTAGGCTCACTGAATAAATGATTACTCTTCCATGGCTTTACTTATTATTTGGAGAAAATCAGGTTATTAATGAGAAATTCATTCAGTGTTGTTATAAATTATTGTCGCTGTAATTAGTACATGTATTACTGGAAAAGAAGCAAAAATCTATTTATCAACACATACTCACAAAACAAAATTTGTTAATCTTACAACAAAAGTCCCAGTACGGCAATATCATGTCAGATAATGTAACAAAT
The DNA here is from genome assembly GCF_900747795.2 of Erpetoichthys calabaricus. NCBI lineage: Eukaryota > Metazoa > Chordata > Cladistia > Polypteriformes > Polypteridae > Erpetoichthys > Erpetoichthys calabaricus. Next base: position 314,479,818 of record NC_041395.2, read on the forward strand.
GATACCTTTCATATGCTGCTTTATGCGCCTATTTTTTATTAGTTCAATTTATCAGTGACTGGGCAGCACAGGGCATGTATCAACACCACATACAGCGTATACGATATTACACTGCTTGAATTAAGGTCCAACCAGACCAATCAGTCTTCGCCATAAAACAGTCATGAATTTGCTGATAGCAGTTAAACGCAGGATAATTTGTCACTTTCATGAACCTATGGGAGTCCTCATCAGCATTCACCAAGTTTTGGAATAACTCCCCTATTTTACCACTATAATAAAGGGAAAATAGATAATTTAAAATGTGTCTTATACAAACTAAGCTTTTCTTAATGTCCTAAAACCCATACAATATTGATAATATTTGTAAAAAAATGTGTTTTACAATGTACAGCTACAATAAAATATTTTCTTCTCTTCTGAAGTTATTCATAGCTAGGTGATAATAAATTGATTATATTAAGAAATGCAATGTTATATCTTCATTTTTCTTTTATAATTAGTTATAGAGTTGCACTTACCTGTGTAGCAGGTTTAAGGGTGAGATGAGATGTCAGTTCATTTTAGCTTAATTCACAACTCTGAATTGGTAAAGTGGCTGCAATTGTCATGGTGTATGTGTTGTGAAATGAAACACCTTGACACCACAAAAAGATTTGAGGCAGCCTCCCTGCATACTTGAAATGTGGTAGGAATTGAAGGTCTTTACAGACAAGTGTCCATTACAGAACTAACAAACAGGAGGATTATGGCGGTTTTTAAGGTCGGGCCAGGGGAAGTGATGTCATCAGGCCCAGAACCGAAAATGATGTAATCTGAGTCGAAAGTGGTGTCATCGGTTCGAGGCAGAATTTCCCATTTTTGGTCTGCAGGGATTAAAGAGAAAGGATTGTGTACTCTGACACCCCCCTGGCCTGGTGTGGAATTACCTTCTTTTGAGCCCTTTAGCTACCCTCCCATGCCCATGTGTGTGGCAGTGTCCAGAAGTATGCTCTGTGATGGACTGGTATTCTCTCTGGGGTCATTTGTAACCTAGCTACTGGTTTTATCCCCTCATGATCCTATGATGGATGAACTAGATAAACATAAAATAGATAAAAATTAAACTTGCCATATATACATGTGTTTAATTCGAGGCTTGATTTTTACTGTATAATTTTATAATGTCAGTCATATGAGTCAAATGCGGAGAACTCACGCTATTGATCCAAGAGATTATGATATGCTAACACCCACCTGAGTGAGTAACCACAGAGCACACTGCCTTTTTTTCTATGTATTGTTCCTACGTCACCATATGGTAATACCTGAACTTTTGTATGTTCTTATTTTGGACACTAAGAATGTGAGAAAAGCATAAAGCTCTTGCAACTGCACTGAACATTAGAACTCACCTAGAGATGGATGGAAGACATCGCTTCTGCTTGTGCTTAGGAGACACACTTCCCACACTCCCTCAAAGCAGGCCAGAGCTGAGGGCAGGAACAACACAACTGTATGCCATTGAAAATTGTATTATTGTGAGTGTCTAGCCAATATTAAAAGAAAAAAGTGTATTCTATCTTTGGTGTGATTTTCTCATTCTTCTTCATACAATTACTGCCATACTACTAGGGAAGGAGGAACTATTAGGAGGAACAAGAGGTGGCAGTGCCCTGCTGACCTGATCCTAGTTTGGACAACTGCAAGGTTGTAGGGGATTTGTAGTGCAGAAGAGCAACCCTGTCGAGTTCCTTGAGTGCCGCCAGGGGACAATTTTGGGAGAGGACCTTCCTATTATAGGCAGCATCCATGTGACCCAGAAGTGATTCCATCATGTGGTACAGATAAAAGGAGGCGTCTCGCCTCACTTGGGGGAGCTCTCAATCAGGAGGTAGAAGACAAGGCTTGCCTGGAGGCAAATGGAGGAAATACTGTATTGGGTTGTGGTTGTGAGTCTGTGTTGAAACAAGAACCTGTGGAAGGTATTTAGTAAAATAAAATACACTTATAAGTATGATGATGTCAATGCCAAATGGTTGCACAGTCTTTCATTCTCCTCAGTAAAGTAATACCTAACCCACAAACTGATCTGCCATTGATCGAGCATTCTTTACTTTACATAATGTACCATTCCAGCTGGGCGTATTAATGGAGTACTCCACCCAAAAAACAATATTTTGCTTAATATGTTACTTATCGCATGTGCTTTATAGTGATGACAGAGAAAAAATTTTAATCTCATGTTTTCATGCAGAAAGGAGGTATGAAAGTTTAGGATTCGACGGTTGCGGTAGGGGACCAATGCAATACAACAGCAAACAATATCAAAACATCCATGAAAATATCTTGCGTTGCTTGTGTCGCATAACGCACGTGTCCGTTATCCATTATTATGGTCAAAATGTGCCAATTATGTGTATTTTTTGCTAAAATATTATTAACAGTTACTTCTTGAAAGCATTTGAATGTCAAAGTTATAGGGATGGCTGAGAAATTTTTTTTCATGCAGAAAGGCAGTAAGAAAGTTTAGGATTCGATGGTCGCGGTAGGGGACCGATGCAATAGAACAGCAAACAATATCAAATATTTATTTATATTTGTACCCTTGACTGTTTTTTGTGCAATTATGTTTAGAGTCAGGGGCTCTGGGGTGCCCCCTTTTGGTCACAAAATCTTATATACAGACTTTGGTTTAGTAAAATCTGCACTCTCTTATGAACATATTCCCATAGTGTGTGTGCCCCCTGCTGGATGCAATATTTTTTTTGAAAAGTAATTTGTGTCAAGTATGGCTATACTGCCATTTGATCTGAGTGGCACACACAATATTATTTATCTTGATTTTCAGGACATTTTTCATGAGGTGCTGTCATGAGAGGTTAGTGATCAAGCTAAAAGAAGTGGGAATTCAAGGCACAGAGAGCAGATGAATGCAGAATTGGCTAAAGCATGTAATGAGTAGTGATGTGAGGGACCTTTTCCAAAATCTGGAGGATAAAAGCAGGATCCCTCAGAGGACTGCTGCTCTTTTTAATTAACATAAATTATCTACATATAAATGCAACTAATAAGCTCATTATGTTTGCAGGTGACATTAAAATAGAAAGATTGACGGGAAACTGTAGAGCCAGCATAATCAGCAGAGGTGAACCTGGACAGAATTGGGGATTGGGCATACAATGGATTCAGGAAGTATTCAGACCCTTCACTTTTGTCACATTTTGTTGTATTGCAGCCTTATGCTAAACTCATTTACATTTATTTCTTTTTCCCTCATCAAGTAACACTCAATTTTAGAATTTTTTTGCAAACTTATTAAAAATTAAAAAACGAAACTGACACAAGTATTCAGACAATCTGCTATGACACATGAAATTAGGCACATCTCATTCATATGATAATCACTGATTTGTTTCTACAGACTGTTTGGAGTACCCCTCGGCTCAATTCAGTTTGACAGGACATGACTAGAAAGGCACACACTTGTTTACTGAAGGTCTTACAGTTGAGAAAAACCAAGCCATGAGATTGAAGGACTTGCCGGCAGAGCTTAAAGACAGGATTGTGTTGAGGCACTGATCTGGGAGAAGGCTACAAAAAAATGTATGCAGTGCAGGATTGAAGGTTCCCAACACAACAGTGAAAGAAATTTGAAACATCCACAATTCTTCCTAAATCTGGTCACCCAGCCAAACTGAGCAATCATGGGAGAAAGACTGTGCTAAAGAGAGGTATTCAAGAATGTGATGATCACCTCTGGCTGAGCTTTAACATAGAATTACCAAAGCTTACGAAAAAACTCGTAATCCGGCCCACTTTAAAACCATTTACACCTCTCCGGCAGTGTCTTTTGTGTTTAGTAAATGTGTCGATAAGCACAAGCAGCAAGCAGCCTGCTATCCCAACCCCACCCCCACCCCCCCACTATCTCAGTTCAAGTCTGTTTACTTGAGTGTGAGTTGTCTGGAGTTGTATTGGATATATTGTTATTTGGAACACATGCATTTCATGAGTGTTCCATGTCTACAAAGATCTATGTAAGTGTAGGATGACAGGAAATGCAAGAAATGTTAAACACATACCTAAAAGACAAACCTTTTTCACGTTTTAGTACTACAAGAGCACTAACGTCTTGTGCTAATTGCTGGAGACTTTAACCATGTGACGCTGGACAAAACATTACCTGCCTTCTCCCAGTATGTGGATTATAACACCCGGGGAAATAGGACTATTGACCTACTGTATGCAAACATTAAAGACGCATACAACGCCACCCCCCCACTGCCTGCGCTTGGGAAAGCAGATCATAACCTGGTTCTGCTTCAGCCTCACTACAAACCAAGAGTGAGGGTCCTACCTACAACCACACGCTCATTCAGGAAGTGGTCCCCCGAGGCAGAGCAGGCTCTGAGAGAATGCTTTGGAACTATGGACTGGGATATCCTGCAGGGGTCACATAGTGAGAACATTGAGGAGGTTGTTGACTGCACTACTGACTACATCAACTTCTGTATGGACATTGTAGTCCAGTAAGAAAAGTATGCTGCTATGCTAACAACAAGCCTTGGATTACAAGTGACATCAAGGGCCTTTTGAACCAGAAGAAAAGGGCTTTTAAAGGCGGTGATCAACATGAGCTCAAGCGCGTGCAGAAGAAACTCCGAGTCCAGCTCAGGGCAGCGAAGGAGCAGTACAGGAGAAAGATGGAGCAGAAGTTGCAGAACAACAGCATGAAGGAAGTGTGAGATGGGATGAAGATCATCACTGGCTGCAGCTCGAAGCAGGGTGCCACCATCGAGAGAGATGTGGAGAGAACAAACCAGGATGAACAACTTTTTTAACAGGTTTGACCACCCTAACCTACTCTCACCTCAGAGTACTGCACCCTCCACCCGTCCTTCTACTGATACTAGCATAGGAGAGAGTTTTCCCCCCACCCACAATTACAGCAGCCCAGGTAAGCAGAGAGCTGTGGAGACTTTGTGCCAGCAAAGCAGCCGGTCCAGATGGAGTATCGCCACGACTGCTGAAGGCCTGTGCGTTGGAGCTGGGGAGTCCTCTACAGAGCATCTTCAACCTGAGCCTGGAACAGGGGAGAGTCCCGAGGCTTTGGAAAACATCTTGCATCACCCCCAGTCCCAAAGATATCGCGGTCCTAGTGAGCTGAACGACTTCCGGCCTGTCGCTCTGACGTCACATGTGATGAAGACAATGGAGCGGCTGCTGCTTCACCACCTAAGGGCCACAGGTCTGCCATGCCCTCGACCCTCTGCAGTTTGCATACCAATGAGAAGGTGGAGGTGGAGGATGCCATCATCTATATGTTACACCGATCCCTCTCCCACTTGGACAGAGGCAGTGGTGCTGTAAGAATTATGTTTCTAGACTTCTCTAGCGCCTTCAACACCATCCAACCTATGCTCCTTAGGGACAAGCTGACAGAGATGGGAGTAGATTCATACCTAGTGGCACGGATCGTGGACTATCTTACAAACAGACCTCAGTATGTGCGTCTTGGGAACTGCAGGTCTGACATTGTGGTCAGCAACACAGGAGCGCTGCAGGGGACTGTACTTTCTCCGGTCCTGTTCAGCCTATATACATCGGACATCCAATACAACTCGGAGTCCCGCCATGTGCAAAAGTTCGCTGACGACACTGCTATCATGGGCTGCATCAGGAATGGGCAGGAAGAGGAGTATAGGAACCTAATCAAGGACTTTGTTAAATGGTGTGACTCAAACCACCTACAACTGAACACCAGCAAAACCAAAGAGCTGGTGGTGGATTTTAGGAGGACCAGGTCCCTCATGGACCCCGTGATCATCAGAGGTGACTGTGTGCAGAAGGTGCAAACCTATAAATACCTGGGAGTGCAGCTGGATGATAAATTGGACTGGACTGCCAATACTGATGCTCTGTGTAAGAAAGGACAGAGCCGACTATACTTCCTTAGAAGGCTGGCGTCCTTCAACATCTGCAATAAGATGCTGCAGATGTTCTATCAGACAGTTGTGGCGAGCGCCCTTTTCTACGCAGTAGTGTGCTGAGGAAGTAGCATAAAGAAGAGGGACGCCTCACGCCTGGACAAACTGGTGAGGAAGGCAGGCTCTATTGTAGGCATGGAGCTGGACAGTTTGACATCCGTGGCAGAGCGACGGGCACTGAGCAGACTCCTGTCAATCATGGAGAATCCACTGCATCCAGTAAACAGTATCATCTCCAGACAGAGGAGCAGCTTCAGCAACAGACTGAGGAGATCGTTCCTCCCCCACACTATGCGACTCTTCAATTCCACCCGGGGGGGTAAACGTTAAAATTATACAAAGTTATTGTCTGTCTGTATACCTGCATTGTTATCACTCTTTAATTTAATATTGTTCTTTATCAGTATGCTGCTGCTGGAGTATGTGAATTTCCCCTTGGGATTAATAAAGTATCTATCTATCTATCTATCTATCTATCTATCTATCTATCTATCTATCTATCTATCTATCTATCTATCTATCTATCTATCTATCTATCTATCTAATGACAACATTTTGACATGAAGTACTGTATATAATGTGTGAAGTCCCAATATCAAATAAACACTTTCACAAAACGTACACGTATAACAAAACAAGCACGCTTTTATTCAAGACTGTAACTGAAGGAAAAGAAATCAGGTTAGGGTGCTTTGTTGTTTTGACGGCTCTGGTAGTGCAGGGGTAAGAACTGCTGACTCATAATCAAAAGGTTGCGGGTTCAAGCCTTGCTGCATCCCAAAATAAACATTTTGAGTAGTGAGCTGCTCTTATTCTTACTATCATACAATAAAAACATACATTTAATTTGAGTCTGTAACAGCCGATGTAAATGTATGATACTTGCAAAGGTTAGTGGGGTTTTTTTTTATTCAGTTTTATTCTCTCAGTCACGTTCATGCTCGCCCTAATCTGACACTGCTGTTTTCAAATAAAGATGTGCTATAATAGAGGTGAACTCGGATAAGCACGAGGGTTCAACATCGGAAAAAGGGAACAGAAGCCCTCCCCACTTGAAACATCCATTTACATATAAGAACAACATAGCTGCACCAGGCAAAAAGGCGAAAGATGGCACAGTTTGGATGCAGCAAGAGGTCGGCTGTCATCCTGCCCGTCAATTTGTCCCACACCTGTCCTTCAACGAAACAGCAGGGCTTACAGAGCTCGCCAACGTATCATGCAAAGTCCAGTTTGTGATTATGTATTATGATGGTCTTTATATAAAAACATGTATATGTTACTTATATAAAAGCCAGATTGAATGTTACTTACCTTGATTTATTTACTTATCTTCCTACAGCGTAAAGTCACAAGTAAACTGCAGAGCTTCCTCTGTTTGATCGACACGGGCATGCTGACAAAGTATATGTGTACTGAAGTGACTTCAGCTGCAGGTGGAAGCTCCATGCAACTGTTGTTACAGTTCTGCCTTTGTCCAGAAACAGTTGCATAAGCTTAATGACCTTAGTCTCGGAAAGTGTTTCTTCTGTGGGGAGGCTGGAATCTTTTCCTGAATAAGATTAAACACAGTTGCATAGGGGTGCAACAGGAGATTCCACCCTGCAAAACACTGAAGCAGCAAACATTGTGAAAACCAATACTTGTGTCATTGTCAAAACTTTTGGCCACAACTGTACTCCAGAATGCTCCAAACCTCAGAGTGGGCTGAAGATTCACCTTCCAACAGCACAAAGACCCTAAGCACAAAGCAAAGACAACACAGGAGTGTTTTAGGGACAACTCTGGGAATGTTCTTGAGGGGTCTAGCCAGAGCTTGGACTTAAACCCAATCGGGCATATCTGGAGAGTCCAGAAATTAACTGTTTAGCGACAGTCTCCATGTAATCTGACAGAGCCTGAGAGGATCTGAGGAGAAGAATGGCAGAAAAGCCCCCAAATCTAGTTGTGCGAAGCTTGTCATGTCACATCCAAGAAGACTCCATGCTGTAAACGCTGGCAAGGGAAATTCAACTAAATACTGAGTTAAGGGTCTGAATACTTGTGTCAGTGTGATATTTCAGTTTATTATTTTTAATACATTTGTAGAAGTTTCTAAAATCCAGTGTTCACTTTGTCATTCTAGGGGATCGGGTGTTGCTTGATGTGGGAAAAAAATATTTAAGCAATTTTAGCACAAGTCTGCAATATAGCAAAATGTGTGAAAAGTGAGGGGGTCGGAATACACTGAAGACACTTTATCTGTAATAAACAAAGCTTTTCCACCTGGGACCCCATTTTGTATATCATCTCTGCTCTTCATTTACACACTATATAAATCAATATTATATGCTATCATTATGTAAGATGTGGCCTAATGTATAGTGTGAGAGGTGCTAATTAATAAGCTGGCCACTCAGGATTTTTAATATCAGAGGGGGGGTTGCAAACACAGTATTGTTAGCATGGAAATAAATAAGATTAAACAATAAATACAAAAAAAACAGACCCCTGTGGTACTGCTTATTTCTGCAGAGGCAGCCAGATTGACAACTGCAATATACAGTATACAGAACCTCATGTAGTGGTAGAAGTATTACAAAATGTCTCTTCAAAAAGAAGACATTCCTTGGCACAAAACACATGTAAGACTGTAGTGCAAATTTAAATATGCAAAGTCCTGATATGTTTGTGAGTTTAATTTGTACTCCCGCTCATTTCATCATGTAAGGTAACCCATCACAGGCTGTTAATTACCAGCTGTGCAAGTATTTTACACAATTTCATAATTAAGGACTTCATTATCCTTGTTCAGCCACGACATATGTTCAGTAATTTCTTTCAGGCTCCACATGATGTGAAGAAATTATGCAGGTTACCCTGATGTATACAGTATTGATCTGAATCATCTAATAGCTTAGATACTGCACATTATTTTTAAAATGTGAGCTGGGCAAAACAAATCTTTAAAGAACGGTAAATTAATGCTGGTTCTCTAGTGCAAATTAACTGAATTTTTGTAGCTTTATCTGAAGTCTCATTTGCCAATTTATCAGTGCCCAAGAAATGCTATTTAAAATGTCTGGGAGGTGGAGCAGTGCAAAAAAAAAGCTAGCATGTTAAATTAAGCAGCGTCTAACAAATTAATGCAAACTTGTTAAATGAAACACTCAAAGCCATCTTAGCATTTCTGTAAAGTTAAGGGGAGATAAGCAATGTTTTCTGTACAGAAAACAAAGAGCAATGCTCTGCACAAGCCATTGAAATGCTCTTTTTTAAAGTGTTTGACAGAAAGTTGGATGAAGAGGAGAAGAACACTCTGCAAACAAAGAATTAATGGCTTTGAGCAATTAGTACAGTGACGCCAGTGCCAAACGGGTGCACAGTTTCTCATTCTCCTCAGTAAAGTAATGCCTCACCCACAAACTGATCTGCCATTTTAAATTGATCAGCACACCTAATTCAACATTGATAAGTGTTTTTGTTTAGACGACTGAAAACAAAGTAGCTTCCCTCTTGTTGATCGTTCATTCTTTACTGTACACTAGCCAACCCGCGGCGTAACATACGCCACATAATTATGTATTGATGGGTGAACACTTGCTGAACGACACAGTTGTCCAAATGGGGTGGGTTTGTGGATACCACTGTGAGTGAATGAAAAAATGGACCTCTGGAGAGAGCAAAATACAATTGTCCGTGACTGAAAGCGGGATCATCTGTGATGATGGAGGCCACGCTGGTGAAAGTTACTTCGTCGGTAGGGATAAGTTTCAGCACTTGTTCATTAAGGTGTAGCGAGTCTTCGTTGTTGACGCTTAATATAGCTTGCGTACTGAGTTGTTCCGGAGTCACAGTTGAGAAACACTTTTTTAATGTCTTTTAAGCACAGGGAAAAAAATTAACATGTGAAACATCCATAATGTAATAAGCCACCAAGAAAAGTAACATTGCAACAATGCACGCTACGATCCGATCGCTGTAAACAGAAGTGAAAACAAAATCGAGGCCGGTGCATTCTTTAACTGCCTTGTAGCGCAATGGTAGTGCTGCTGTTTTGCAGTAAGGAGACTGTGGAAGATTTTGGGTTTGCTTCCTGGTTTCTCCCTGTGTGGATAGCGCTTTGAAAACTGAAAACACCGATATATCAATGTAATGAAGTATTATTATTCTTATGCGTCCAGTGCTCTGTCTCTCCCGCGCCTGTATGTGTGTGTGTGTCGCTCGCTCTCTCTCGCTCGCTGCACGTGTTCCTGCAGGCATACCAGTAAGTGAATGAAAAGATGGAACGCTGGAGAGAGCATCATACAACTGTCCGTGACTGAAAACTGGTTTTGGCAGATACATGCACATCTTTTTTGAAAGTTTGGCCCTGTGCCTTATCAATTGTCATCGCAAAGGCAAATCTAACAGGAAATTGTCTTTGCTCAGATGCACGCACAGCAGCACAGGAGCCCCCCCCCCCCTCTCTCTCTCAGCAGCACAGGAGCCTTCCCAGCCCCCCCCCCCCATCTCTCTCTCTCTCTCAGCAGCACGTGAGCCCCCTCCCCCTCTGTCTCTCAGAAGCAGGCGAGCTCTCTCTCTCTCTGTAACATTGCAGCAGTTGTATAAACACTTTTTTTTTTAAATGAGTTTTAAGCATAGGGGGAAAAAAAGGAACATTTGAACAAATCCGAACTTTATTTAAAAGCCAACCAAGATAGTAACATTGCAGGAGTTCACCATTTTTAATCAGGCGACTGACAGTAGTGGAGTCAGGCACAGAGGAGGTCAGCTGCTGAAAAAGCGTCTCGACTGTTGCAGGGCGGTGAAGCAGGTGAAACGCTAATGAAAAAGAGGCACAGGGCTTATTGGTTTTTAAAGACTGCTTCCTTCATTGTGTTTTAACCTCAGTTTTAAAGGATTGCGCGGCTCTCTCTGTCGCGCTGCCTGTGTGTGCTCGGCTCTCTCTCTCAGGCTGCCTGTGTGTGCCTCTGTCTCTCTCTGGCGCTGCCTGTGTGTGCCTCTGTCTCTCTCTGGCGCTGCTTCTGTGTGAACCAAGGTTCCACTGAGGTTGACTAATGAAAAGTCAACGTGGCTCAGAGCTGCATGTGGACTGTGGCACAGACAAACAGAAATGACGGCGTCGCGTCCGAGTTGGTGGGTGTGGCTCTGCGAGTTGTCGTCGTATCCAATGGTCTTAGAGTTGGTGGGCATGGCTCCTTCCTGCGTGCGCCATGGGTGTCTTACTTGTCGGCGGCTTAGTGAATTATATATATATAGATAATGGACCATTCCAGTTGGGCCTATTAATGGAGTACTCCATCTAAAAACAATATTTTGCTTAATATTTTACTTATCACATGTGCTTTATGGTGATGACTGAGAATAATTTTTAATCTCATGTTTTCATGCAGAAAGGAGGTATGAAAGTTTAGGGGACTAATGCAATACAACAGTAAACAATATCAAAACATTCATGAAAATATCTTGTGTTACTCGTGTTTGTGATATAGCAGGTCCACAGCTCCCGTTCAAAAATAAGTAATCACCACGCTCGTGGCTTAGCGAGGGGGCGTGGTGGTTGTGGCTGTAGCGTCTCAGGGCGATCTGCGGTGTGGGCGTTTCTCATCTAAGTGCACAGGTGAGAGACTGCCCACATCCGTGATTGTTCCTGGGGCTGCTAATGTGCTGCAGCTGCTACGTCCTCTCGGCATATATAGAAGCGCAAGTTGGCTAGAAGGGAAAAAAAAGTAAAAGACAAGAAAAAAAGTAAAGAACAAGAGAGGAGAAAAAAGTAAAAGAAAGAGTGAGAGAAAGGGATGGAGGTTGCTGAACTAAGCAGGAAGCAAGAGAGAGAGAGAGAGCGCCGGTGCGGGAGAGCGAGCGAGCGAGCAAGAGCAGGCTCGAGTTGGAGAAAGCAGGCAGCTGGGAGAAGAGCCCGTGAGGGGAGTGTTTGGCCAACACTCAGTGGGGCTGAAGGAAGCGGTCGCTCCAGCTGTGTGATTAAGTAGCTGGAGTGACCAGTAGAGGCGTCGACTTGACCGTTGATAGGAGCGGGAGTCGATGAGGCTTTGGGCTGGTTGAGCCCCAGCGTGAGCGCCTTGGCCGCTGGGAAAATAACCCAAGTCTTGATGTAGCCAAGGTTCGGAGGGCTACCGGACCAGAGTGAAGGGCAGCTGTTCCTGCAGGTAGGCGACTCTCCTGTTGAGCAGCCCAGGTGGGAGCAGCAGGGGAGCCACCATGGTAACAGAAGACACCAAGCTTTTTGTGTAACTATTTTAAAGGATTGCTTCCTGTGATATTTTACCTCGTGGTTTTTAGAAGATTTTTCTATTGTTTTTAATCTCCACTTTTCACTTGCTTTTAATGGATTATTTATTTAATGAAGACTTTTTAAAAAGCACTGCACTTTTTTATTTGGACTTTGTTTCATTATTGTTGTTTATAAATAAAAACACTTTTGGCACATTTGTACCACCCCCTTTGCTGTGTTGTTGCCTCACTGTCTAGCTCATCTCGGTTATAGCTATCGACGGTGTTGGGTTCAAGGGCTCCCGAACAGAAGATGGGAGCATGGAGCAGAACCCGCATCGTCACAGTGTTGCATAATCCATGTGTCCATTATCCATTATTATGGTCAAAATGTGCCAATTGTGTGCATTTTTTACTAAAATATTATTAAAAGTTACTTCTTGAAAACATTTCAATATCGGCAAGGAAGAGGTTGTTCCCACACTGCTGTGCATTTGAATTACAGATTGTTTCTTCCCCAATGAAAAATTCTGCAGACAGGACTTCAGGTGAAACACTTTATTTCAAAACATCAATTTGGAGTTACCAAACAGATTTGCTGCAAGATGAATATTTTGATGATAATGAAGGTGATCGAGATAGTGTGAAGTCCAGGAGTGTACAGCCACCCTCACCCCGACACACAGAGGCAGGACACAGGTTTTAGTCCACACAGCATACGGTTTATTATCACAGTCCAAAACACAATGCTTACAGAGCACAACACAGTCCCTTTTTCTGCCAATCCTTCTGACTCCACTCCTACTCCAAGAGTTTCATCCACTTTCTCCCAACTCAGGCCATTGAGTGATGGTGACTGGCTCCTTTTATAGGACACCCGGAAGGAGTCCAGGTGCCCAATGAGCTTCTTCTGGTAGCACCTCCAGGTGTGGTGGAAGTGCTGCCAAACAGGTCCCTGTAAAAGTCCAGGCGCACCCTAGCAGTCCCAGCATGGTTGAGCTTCCATGCTCATAACTCATGGCCCTGCTGTAAGCCAAGGGGGGCTGCCTTCTGCTGGTCTGAGGGAGAAATGGTGTTGAAAATACTCTCTCTCTCCAGGTTCTTCTATACTCAGGGCATCCCAGCCATCCGGCACAATATTAATAATAAATTGGATAATATGGAATCTATTGGTTATGGCACTAATGTGGATAGCTGCCCCATTTTTTCATTACAAAATATCTGGCTTGTCATGGCTGTCAGGACAGCACTACATGGACATTCTGCCACCTAATGAGTGCAAACAGTGATTACCTACCAAAAGTGCGTTGTGCAGCAAGCATGGAGAGCACAAAGAAACATGTTATATTTGTAGCACATGTGCTTCTATGCTTGAACTCCGTGAAGAGATGCTGCTGATGAAAATAAAATAATTAACAGTGTCTTTACATTTTTGACAGTGTTGCTGTAGATAATAAAACTGTTTGCTTTCTAATTTATTTTTATGACTTTATATAGATGTATATACTGTACATGCAGGTAATCTGTAGCATCCTGGTCACGAATGGTCCTGCAGTCAATGTGTTAAGGACCCCCACCCCACCACCACACAAACGTCTCTATAGCTGATGAAAAATAAATAATTAAAAATGCATAATTGTGGTTAAGTAAATGTAAGATACAGTAGATTCAGAAAGTATTGACACCCCTTCACTTTCTGCACACTTTATTGTGCTGTACATTTAATTTGGAAAGGATAAATGTATCACATTTGCCGATCAATCTACACTGAATAACTGATAATGACAAAGTGAAAACATGTTTTCAGAAACATCTGCATATTAGTTAAAAATGAAAAACTGAAATCTCTCATAGTATTCAGACCCTTTAATGTGGCATGCCAAACTGTGGTCAGGTGTATTCTGTTTGCTTTAATTATCCTGTAATTCATCATTCCCTATGTTTCCTAGTCCTGGAATCTGACAACCCCAAATAGATCCAGAAACCTCAGTCATTAAATTTGACAAGCTCTCTGACTCAAAGTCATGTCGTATGCAGCTGGCCTAACTTACAATATTCCCTAATAGAACTTTTGTTTGAACAAAATGTTTGGCAAACCTATCCCTGTTTAGATTGTACACCTTATGTCCTGACACCTAGTGTAATAATGACACGATTTGTTGTTAGAAATGGCTCATATGGACTAATAAAAAATGGTCAGACATTGGGGTCTGGATTTTGATTTAGACAGACACGGTACTCCAATTAAGCGGCTGCATCCCTATAAAAAAAACCCAGATAAAATACAGGAAGAGATGTCTTCCACTGGTTTCTCTCCATGTGTGTTCTAATGAGACTCAACAGTATAATTCTGATCAAAACACAACCTAAAGAATAGTCATCGAGTGAATGTCTGGAATAAAAGCATGTACTATTCTGACCTCTACTCTGTGTAATAGATCTGCAGCAGAGAAAGTCACATTTTAAGCTCTTCCATATATATATACTAGGGGGCTTTGCCCCCTGCTCACTTCGTTCACCAACCCCCGGGCTGGCACTACACTACGCGCTAGCCACTTTGCTGTTCAGCCGCTTGCGTATGGGGATGCGGATATACAATTTAAACAGATTGTTATTTTCATGGGAACTGTTACATATGCATAATAAAACGAACTATTTTACATTACAGTGAGTAATTAACCATAGTAAAACATTGTAAAATGTTTTAAGTTGAAAGTAAATTATGTTTCATATTGTGTTAGTTATTCGTTGCATTATGCGATGTCATTCTGTTTAAATTTGAAATTAACACTTTTTAAAAGAACACTTTTACTGTAAAACTTCAGTAAAAACAATTTTTTGAATTAAATGTTCGTCAATACCGCATCGAGATTTGATTCTGTGTTTGGACTTACATTGCGACAAAGCAGCGTATAACTTCTGAATTTCATTTCTTTCTCTGTAATAAATAAAACAACTTTTTCGGATGTTTGTCTCTGTGATTTGTTAATTGTCTTTGCAAAAGCAATTCTAACAGGAAACTGTTAACGTTTTAATACGAATGGCATATCACAATCTCCTTTGGTGTCTAATGTTATCCGCGGGAGATGTACTACATTACCTTTCTTGAATACATCCTTCTTTCTACAGTAATTTGGTCGGTGGAAGACCGAACGGTGTTAACGGTTGTAGATATTCTATGGGATATTGTAAGTTGATGTTTTCATCTTCTGCACAATCACCACCAACTGTTTCAGCATAGTCTATTGATACACATTTAACCAATTTGCTGTGTAACCAATTGACAATTTTCACGTTAAATTGTTTGACTTCATCATTTTTCGGTGCTAGGATTGCCCATGTACTCATTTCTTCTGTTGATAACCCTTTGGGATGAAATTCTTCAATAAGATTTGGACATAATAAGTCTTCTTTTATTGGGATCTTATAGTGAGGAAAACGTAAAAATGTATAACAGCTAAGAGAGCAGGAACTGTGTCTGACAAAAGCATTCACACTAAGGAGAGGTGAGAGTACCGTACGCATGGTTGAATATGGTTGAGAGGAGGATGTGACTTGAAAAAATCTCATGGCCAAGTCTCTTCTCATGGGACTTGAAATTATCTCTTTGAAAAAGTCTTGTCTCAGGATTCTATAATAGACATATATATATATATATATATATATATATATATATATATATATATATATATATATATATATATATATATATATATATATATTTACTGTTTTACTGAAACCTCCAGTTTGACATATCTGGTGATCTGTCCTGAACCAAGAATTCCATCTCTGTAAACAGTGAACTATTTAGCAAAAGCCACTAGTTCAAGAAGGTCATCTATTATAGTTTTAAATAGCTGTCAGAAAGAATGAGTGTTTTACTGTCATAAACCTGCTCTTTCTCCCCCCTCCCTCTCTTTCTCATCTCAATATGGTCTTCTGGAGTATTCCCAGATTACTAGCCTCATTTTCTAATATATGAAAGCAGCGACAAGCAAAGCTAAAACAAATGTATGTACCTTCAGTGGATTTGGACATCCACTGAAACCTTTTGTTCTTTGTTTTGTTTTTTTTTTGGAAAAGCCTGATTTATTTTTGTACATTCATCTACTGTGAAAACAAATAAAGTATTTCGCTGTTATCATTTCAGATTCCTTGTCCAAGTCTGTGGCCAATGCCTGCCTGAAAAACGAGTTGTTCAAAATATTCCACATGGGACATGAGTTGACATATGTTAGGTGTCATTTGTAATGAAGCTTCTTGCACTATTTGCCAGGCTTTTAGCCTACATGAATGTTAATCAAAACCACAAAATTTTAAACAGTATCAACTAAATAGATCAAAGGTGAAGTTCATTTAAGATATTCCAAAAAGAGCACCATCAAAGGCTAGAATGTCCCTGGAGCACTGTATAGTCCGAAAGGGAGTACAGTATATTATACTCAGTCAGGCCAGTGAGTGTATCAAAAACAGTTTAGTTTTCCCTTCATCTCAGTCTTCGCCTGACAGTAACCATTGCTAGAGCTGAATATAAAGAGCCAAGTTGCCAAAAAAGAAGGCATTAAAGTCATTAATGGTGATAAGATGACAAGAATTCTTGACAGTAATTTCATTTCAGGTGCCTGTAATTTAAAAGTAAGACTTCCACCAATTTTTTCTCAAATCAAGCACTGGGCTATGGGAAGGTTAAATGATAGATAGATAGATAGATAGATAGATAGATAGATAGATAGATAGATAGATAGATAGATAGATAGATAGATAGATAGATAGATAGATATTCTTTACTTGTCACCATGGGAAAATTCATTTTTTAAATAAATAAATACATAAATAAATAGATAGATAAATATATATAGACACACTATGGTCTAAATACATGCCAGAAAAACTAAAAAGAAAGCAAATTTAAAAAGAAAGAGAAGAAAACTTCTGAAAGGATAAGGACTGCCTATGTGCATCAGCAAAATGAAAGAATATGTAAAGTCAATGAGTAATTATTATGCATAGTTTTGAAAACCATAAAAAAGTAATTACATTTTTAACGGACGTGGTAATTAACTGCCTGCCCCAACCGTAGTATTGCATTCACAAAATCAAAGCCACCCTCCCATTTGTTTGGGCTTTACTCACCGGCTTACCAATAACTGTTTGTGGTTTGTGGAACAGTGGACCAGCTCTACACCTTTAGCAGGGTCCTGGAGGGTGCATGGGAGTTTGCCCAACCAGTCTACATGTGTTTTGTGGACTTGGAAAAGGCATTCGACCGTGTCCCTTGGGGAATCCTGTGGGGGGTACTCTGAGAGTATGGGGTACCGGACCCCCTGATAAGGGCTGTTCGGTCCCTGTACAATCGGTGCCAGAGCTTGGTCCGCATTGCCGGCAGTAAGTCGAACCGGTTTCCAGTGAGAGTTGGAATCTGCCAGGGCTGCCCTTTGTCACAGATTCTGTTCAAAACATTTTAAGGACAGAATTTCTAGGCGCAGCTAGGTTGTTGAGGGGGTCCGGTTTGGTGGACTCAGGATTGGGTCACTGCTTTTTGTAGATGATGTTGTCCTGTTTGCTTCATCAGGCCGTGATCTTAAGCTCTCTCTGGATCAGTTTGCAGCCGAGTGTGAAGCGGCTGGGATGGGAATCAGCACCTCCAAATCCAAGACCATGGTCCTCAGCCGGAAAATGGAGGAGTGCCCTCTCAGGGTTGGTAGCGAGATCCTGCCCCAAATGGAGGAGTTCAAGTATCTCGGGATCTTGTTCACGAGTGAGGGAAGGATGGAGTGTGAGATCAACAGGCGGATCGGTGCGGCATCCGCAGTAATGCAGGCTCTGCATCGGTCTGTCGTGGTGAAAAAGGAGCTGAGCCGTAAGGCAAAGCTCTCAATTTACCAGTCGATCTATGTTCCTACCCTCACCTATGGTCATGAGCTATGGGTAGTGACAGAAAGAATGAGATCGCGAATACAAGCGGCTGAAATGAGTTTCCTCCGCAGGGTGTCTGGGCTCTCCCTTAAAGATAGGGTGAGAAGCTCAGTCATCCGGGAGGGGCACAGAGTAGAGCCGCTGCTCCTCCGCATCGAGAGGAGTCAGATGAGGTGGCTCGGGCATCTGATCAGGATGCCTCCTGGACGCCTCCCTGGTGAGGTGTTCCAGGCACGTCTAACTGGGGGGAGCCCCCGGGGAAGACCCAGGACACGCTGGAGGGACTATGTCTCTCGCTGGCCTGGGAACGCCTTGGGATTCCCCCGGAAGAGCTAGAAGAAGTGGCTGGGGAGAGGGAAGTCTGGGCATCTCTGCTCAAGCTGCTTCCCCTGCGACCAGACTTCGGATAAGCGGAAGAGGATGGATGGATGGATGGATGTTTGTGGTGCTTCTGAGAAAGTCAGAAGAGCTCCTTCTGGGAAAAGGCCTCCCCTAAACCTCACCCTCATACTCCTCAGTAGTCTCAGGCTTCTCTAAATTTTTCATCTCCTATATATGGGCTGCCAGCCTTCTATACTAAGCTGTCAGATTCTATTTCTCCTGCATGCAACCTTTTGGACATGTAATAGATACTAAACATTTCATCTGGCAGCCCATGAGTTCTCATTTTGCTGTCCCTGCATTGTTACCCTTTTGGAGTTCTTTTTAAATTGACTATGTGGCCCCCCATATGTACTGTGTTTTCATGAAGAAGGGCTTTTTCCATTTGTGAGTGTAGCTTCTTCTTGTGAAGGTTTGTCTTTTGAAGTAATAAACACATTTTTGATTACTTTAATTAATTTTTTATCTGTCCAGATTCAGAGTTTTATCAGTAACTTGTTATATTTTTCATATCATTGTAATACCATTTTGTTTATGTTATAGTTTGATCTTTCACTGTTTTTTGAGGACATTTTATTGCCTCTGGCCATATTGTTCAAGGTTGCCCACTAAACGACTCCAAAGTTACGTGATGTATTATCTCAATCATGGTTTGTGTATTGGGGATTAAAATATGGTCAGAGATAAAAATATGCAGAGATGAAATGAACTGAGATAATGGACTGCACAAAACTGCATTTGTTTTCTGAATCATTGCCTTGTTCATGTACTTTTTGTTGTTGTTTCGCTTTGCATTGTATTTGTAGTGTCTAGAATTATGATAATTAGATATAAAATGTCATTTAAGGATTAGTTTATATTGGTGACTGACAGAAAGAAATCATCATGTAGATAGATAGATAGATAGATAGATAGATAGATAGATAGATAGATAGATAGATAGATAGATAGATAGATAGATAGATCCTGATTTATGTTGCGTCACCAAGCATGTATTTGTGTTCAATTTTCTGGACTATTACATTAAACGGGTTGGCACCCCAACTTTTCTTTGGGACTCCAGTCGTCTTTCTGTTTGTCACACTACATAGATAGGAAATAACTAATAATAGGAAAGACAATACTGTATATGATAGATAAATAAATAGAAAGACTATTTGTCTCCATGGGGAAATTAAAGCTTTGAAGAAGCTTGAGAGAAACAGAGAAAGAGAGAGAGAGAAAAGATATATATGTACACATACACTCACAAGCCACTTTATTAAGTACACATTGCTGGTAACTGGTTGGACCCACTTTTGCCTTCAGAACTGCCATAATTCTTTGTGGCTCAGAGTCAACCAAGGTGCTGGAAACATTCCTCTGAGATTTTGGTCCACATTGACATGACTTCTTCACATAGTGGCTGCAGATTTGTGGGCTGCACATTGAGATCTGGTGATTGTGGAGGCTATTTAAGTCCAGTGAACTCATTGTCATGTTCAAGAAAGCAGTTTGAGAAGATCTGAGCTTTGTGACATGGTGTGTATCCTGCTGGAAGTAGCCATCAGAAGATGGGTACACTAGGGTCATAAAGGGATGGATATGGTCAGCAACTATACTCAGGTAGGCTGTGACATTTAAATGATGCTGAATTTGTACTAAGGGGCCCAAAGTGGGCCATGAAAATAGATAGATAGATAGATGTCACTTTTACAAAGGAACAACGAAATTGAAGGTGCAGTCGACTCAGTGTGAGGAATAAGAGTTAAAAAGACAAGAAGAGAGAAAATAATAACAAATAATAACAAACCGAATAGTACTTTACAAAGTATATAAATTGCACTTGTTGACTTAAGGTCTATTGCACATTGGGAGAATGATATGGAGCAGTTTTATTCTGAGTTCAGGGCCATGATTGCTTTTGGATAAAAGCTGTTTTTAAGGCGGTTTGTCCTGGTTTTCATTGCTCTGTATCTCTTGACCGATGGCAAAAGCTGGAAGAGGCAATGACCGGGATGTGATGAATCCTGTGAAATGTTTATTGCTTTTTTTGCAGCATCGGTAGGTGTAGATTTGTTCCAGAGTGGGGAGGATACAACCAATTGTTCTCTCTGCTGTCCTGATGACCCTGTAGAGCACTTTCTTTTCTGCAAAAGTGCAGCTGCCGTACCACACACACAGTCCGTACATAAGCACGCTCTTGATGGAATAGTGATAAAAAGCAAGGAGCAGATTTTTGGGGAGATGGTTCTTTCTGAGAATTCTGAGAAAATACAGTCTCTGCTGCACCTTCTTCAGCAGCTCCTTGGTATTGGCGCTCCAGGTCCTGTCATCCTCCAGCTCAATACCCAGAAACCTGAACACCGGGACCCTCTCCACACAGGCCCCGCCAGTGATGAGTGGCTGGATGTCAGTTTTGTTTTTTCTAAAGTCAATAACAAGCTCCTTCGTTTTTTTGGTGTTGAGGAGCAGGTTATTGACTGTACACCACTCTGACAGCCACTCCACCTCGTCCCTGTATGCCAGCTCACCCTCCTTGCCCGAGATGAGTCCGACCACCGTCGTGTCATCCGCGAACTTTATAATCTTGTTGCTATGGTGAGTGGGGACACAATCATATGTGTAGAGGGTGTAGAGGAGCGGGCTGAGCACACAACCCTGCAGCGTCCCGGTGTTGAGGCTGAGAGCAGTGGATGTGTGGAGACCCAGCCTGACCCTCTGGGAGTGACCAGACAGGAAGTCCAGTATTCAACTGTAGGTGATTGATGGAAGTCCTAGATCTGCCAGGTTGGACACCAGTCGTTGTGGGAGGATGGTGTTAAACGCCGAGCTGAAGTCTACAAAGAGAAGTCTGGCGTAACTCCCCTGTTGCTCCAGGTGGGTCAGGGCAGCATGAAGGGCTGTGGCCACAGTGTCCTCCGTGGATCTCTTTGTTTTGTAAGCAAATTGAAATGGGTCCAGGTCTGCTGGCAGGCAGGCGATGATATGACTCCGCACCAGTTTCTCAAAGCACTTCATGACGACAGATGTGAGTGCCACTGGGCGGAAATCATTCAGACTGTTCGTGATAGATTTTTTCGGCAGCGGAACAATGATGGAGGACTTGAGGCAGGATGGGACAGTGGCCTGGGACAGGGACTGGTTGAAAATCCTAGTGAAGATTCCGGCTAGTTGATCTGCACAGCCACACTGTCGGGTCCTGCAGCCCTCCTCGGGTTCACCTTCCTCATCACCCGCCTCACCTCACACTCTTCCACTGTGAGTATATTGTTGTTGTGAACAGGCTGCTGTGATGGAGCTGCTGTTGGTGTCGCCTCAAAGCGGGCAAATAAGATGTTCAGCTCCTCTGCCAGAGAAGCGTCTCCCTCAGCGGCTGAGGAGTGGCTGGATTTGTAGCCGGTGATGTGCTGGACACCCTGCCACACCTGCCTGGTGTTGTTGCTCCTCAGATGGTCCTCTATCCTTCTTCTGTATGCTGCCTTGGCCTCTCGGATGCCTCTTTTCAGGTTCGCTCTGGCTACACTGTAAAGAGCCCCATCCCCAGACCTGAAAGCAGTATTCCTAGGTTTCAGCAGACTCTGGACATCCCTCATCATCCAGGGCTTCCTGTTAGGATAAATCCTTATGCGTCTGTCCCTGGTGACGTTGTCCGTGCAGAACCTGATGTAATCCAGGACTGCCGTAGTGTGGTTCTCCAAGTCTTGGTGATTGAAAACCTCCCAATCGGTTCTCTGGAAGCAGTCCTGCAACTGTTGGGAGGCCTCCTCGGGCCATATGGTAACAGTCCTGGTCATAGTGGGAGCTTGTTTCCTGAGGGGAGTATTTCCAGGGATTAGAAGCAAGGAAGTGTGATCAGACTGGCCAAGGTGTGCTAGGGGTTTAGGCCTATAGGCCTGTCTGATGTTTGTGTACAACTTGTCCAATGTTTTTACTCC
This sequence comes from Erpetoichthys calabaricus, assembly GCF_900747795.2. NCBI lineage: Eukaryota > Metazoa > Chordata > Cladistia > Polypteriformes > Polypteridae > Erpetoichthys > Erpetoichthys calabaricus. The sequence goes on from NC_041395.2 coordinate 314,502,214, forward strand.
CCTGGTTGCACACTTTATGTGTTGATGGAATTTGGGGAGAACTGCTTTCAGATCTGCATGATTAAAGTCCCCAGAAATTATGTGAACTGCCTCAGGATACTTGCTCTGTTTACTGCTGATGGTGTCATGCAAAAGCCCCAGAGCCGAGTTAGCATTAGCATCTGGTGCTACGTACACAGCAGTTAGCAGTATGGCATTGAATTCACGGGGGAGGTATATGGGTCTGCATTTAATTGTTATAAACTCCACGTCTGGAGAGCAGTGTCTGGTGACTATGGTGGAATTCGTGCACCAGCTTTTTTTCACATAATTGCACAGCCCCCCCCCCTCTTTTCTTACCGGAGCGCTCTGTCCTGTCTTGCCGGTGTGCTGTGTGGCCTGCTATCTCGATCGCCGTGTCCGGTATGAGTGTATTAAGCCACGTCTCCGTGATCAACAGGAAGCAGCAGTCCCTGATGATCTTTTCCGTTGCAATCCGCAGCTGCCACTCGTCTAGTTTGTTTGCCAGAGACCTCATATTTGAGGAGAAAATGCTTGGAAGCGGTGGTTTGTGTGGCTGCTTCCTTAGCCTCACTAGCACGCCACCTCAGCACCCCCTCTTTTGTTTATGTTCTTTGCGCCGCTGCCAGCTCCTCGAAGCTGGGATTGTAATCCACGGAGAGCCCGGTGTTTATGCAATGTCATCCGGAATGTTGTGGACGCGGAGAAACTCGGATGTCGAGCAACTCTCGCTCCGTAAGCCGATAGATAAAATATCCTGCCGGCTATACGTGTATTTATCCAGGCAGGGTGGAAAAACCAAATTCTGAGTTGGAGAGCACACAGCAGCAGTATCTAAGTACGCCACCATTGTTACATTGTTAAATATCCCCCACACCATTACACCACCACCTCAGGCCTGAAATGTTGATACAAGGCAGGATGGATCCATGCTTTCATGTAGTTGATGCCAACATCTGACCCTATCATCTGAATGTTGCAGCAGAAATCAAGACTCATCAGACCAGGTAATGTTTTTCCAATCTTCCGTTGTCCAATTTTGGTGAGTCTGGGCAAATTGTAGCCTCAGTTGCCTGTTCTTAGCTGACAGGAGTGGCACCTGCTGTGGTCTCCTGCTGCTGTAGCCCATCTGCTTCAAAGTTCAATGTGTTGTGCATTCAGAGATGCTCTTCTGCATACCTCAGTTGTAATAAGTGGTTATTTCAGTTACTGTTGCTCTATTATCAGCTCAAACCAGTCTGGCCATTCTCCTCTCTCCTATGACATCAGCAAGGCATTTTCGCACAGAGATCTGTCTCTCATTGAATATTTTCACTTTTTCAGACCATTCTCTGTAAACTCTAGATATGGTTTTGAATGAAAATCCCAATAGATCAGCAGTTTCTAAAATACTCAGACCAGCCCATCTGGCACCAATAACCAAGTCACGTTCAAAGTCACTAAAATCACCTTTCTTCCCCATACTGATGCTCAATTTGAACTTCAGCAGGTTGTCTTGACAATGTCTACAGGCCCAAATGCACTGAGTTGCTGCCATGTGATTGGCTGATTAGATATTTGTATTAACAAGCAGTTGAACAGGTGTACCTAATATGGTGGACAGTGAGTATATATACAGTATATATACAGTATATATATATATATATATATATATATATATATATATATATATATATATAGTTGCACACGTGCGATTAGGGGGCAGCCAAAGGGCCTGACGGAGTGTGAAAACAGACCGGAGTAGGGTTTAAGACACCATATTAATGCTTTTCTCTTTTCCTCACTAGAAAAAAGGAAGAAAAGCATCCCGCACCTTGAATTCCACGCCAGAAAACATCACTCCGTCCCATGAAGAAACTTCTGTGTTTTCATCTGTCCTGTTCTGACGTCGCCCTCCGATGACATCACCTCCGTCACCTTCTACTCACGTCACCCCTTCCTTCCAACTACTTCCAGTTCAAATTACAAAATTTGCTCTGTTTGTCCGAACTCATTTGTCAACTGTTTTTTTCATGAACTTGACCGTAATCTCAGTGCATACTGATTTGTTTGGTATGACAGTACACGGGGAAGGTTCCCCAACCCTTAATCTGTTTTCCTCTCACATTTGTTTCTTCACAATATATAAACTGCTCACTTTTTAATCAGAGTATAACATCAAGTCAATGACACTTCTGGGCTATTGATCTGGTCAGTTAAGATAGATAGATAGATAGATAGATAGATAGATAGATAGATAGATAGATAGATAGATAGATAGATAGATAGATAGATAGATAGATAGATACTTTATTAATCCCAATGGGAAATTTTAAGTTAAGTAGCAGAGGGGGTTGTTAATCAGTTTCAGCTGCTTTGGTGTTAATGAAATTAACAACAGGTGCACTAGAGGGGCAACAATGAGATGACCCCCAAAACAGGAATGATGTAACAGGTGGAGGCCACTGACATTTTTCCCTCCTCATCTGTTTTTTCACAGGTTTTGCATTTGGCTACATTCAGTGTCACTACTGGTAGCATGAAGAGATACCTGGACCCTACAGAGGTTGCACAGGTAGTCTAACTTCTCCAGGATAGCACATCAATACGTGCCATTGCCAGAAGGTCTGCTGTGTCTCCCAGTACAGTCTCAAGGGCATGGAGGAGGAGATTCCAGGAGATAGGCAGTTACTCTAGGAGAGCTGGACAGGGCCGTAGAAGGTCCTTAATCTATCAGCAGGACCGGTATCTTGTCCTTTGGGCAAGGAGGAACAGGATGAGCACTGCCAGAGCCCTACTAAATGACCTCCAGCAGGCAGGCCACTGGTGTGAATGTCTCTGACCAAACAATCAGAAACAGACTTCATGAGGGTGGCCTGAGGACCCAACATCCTCTAGTGGGCCCTTTGCTCACTGTCCAGCACCGTGGAGCTTGATTGGCATTTACCATAGAATACCAGAATTGGAAGGTCCACCACGGCACCCTGTGCTTTTCACAGATGAGAGCAGGCTCACCCTGAGCATATGTGACAGACATGAAAGGGTCTGGAGAAGCCGTGGAGAACATTATGCTGCCTGTAACATCCTTCAGCATGACTGGTTTGATGGTGGGTCAGTGATGGTTTGGGGAGGCATATCCATGGAGGGATGCACAGACCTCTACAGGCTAGACAAAGGCACCTTGACTGCCATAAGGTATCGGGATGAAATCCTTGGACCCATTGTCAGAGCCTATGCTGGTGCAGTGGGTCCTGGGTTCCTCCTGGTGCACAACAATGCCTGGCCTCATGTGGTGAGAGTATGCAGGCAGTTCCTTGAGGATGAAGGAATTGACACCATTGACTGGCCCCCATGCTCACCTGACCTAAATCTAATAGAACACCTCTGGGACATCATGTTTCGGTCCATCCAACACCAACAGGTTGCACCTAAAACTGTCCAGGAACTCAGTGATGCCCTGGTCCAGATTTGGGAGGAGATCCTCCGGGACACCATCCATCGTCTCATTAGGAGCACGACCCCGAACCCCCCCCCCCACCAACCAACATTGTGGCATGCATTCAAGCACGTGGAAGCCGTACAAACTGCTGAGTATGATTTGGAGTAGTTGCAATGAAATTTCGGCAAAATGGACTCGCCTGCCTGCCACATTATTTTTTCACTTTGATTTTCGGGGTGTCTTTGAATTCAGCCCTCTGTAGGTTGATAATTTTCATTTCCATCAAATGATGTGGCATCCTTTCATTCCTAATGCATTACCCAGTCCATATCAGTAGAGATAGCCAGCAGGATTTTTTTCCCATTGAGATCTGATGTGTTTTCAAAGTGCTCCTTTAATTTTTTTGAGCAGTTTATATACAGTATAAATATAGTGCATGCTTGAAAACCCACTTTCTATTTATAATCTTCTCATCATCCCCAGAGGTACTACTGAAAAAGCAAATTTTTTCAATTATGGAGCATGTTTCATAGCACACAATAGGTGAATTATTGAAGAAGACAGTAATCATCAAAATGTTTCTATTTGTATTTGTCTGCTAGTCTCTTAAAGCCATTAAACATACATCATCTGAGAACAGGAGAAGGCTGGTTGCTGTCCTGTCATAAATCGTGGTAGAATAACATCAATAATCACACTGAAAGAGGTTTATTAGAAGGTCAAATGCTACTGAGCATCTCACCCTGTAAATAGTATGTGACGTGTGGAAGAGCTGGAGAGAAGCCAATATAAGCACACCTTTCGAAAGATATTTGTGAAAGTCTTAAGGAGAAAGAAAAGAAACCCCACTATAACTGACTCGTTTTTCCTCTTTGTTGAATGAGAAATGTAAGGTAGATCAGTAGATTTTATTATCCTACAGGGAAATTTCATACAGGAACGCCCTGTATAACAGACAGCAAAAGACTTTTTTTTTTAGCTTTGATTAATTGGAAAAAGAAATATTATTTAAGGATTATGGAGAAATCTGATGGATGCTAGACAAAAAACATTTGTTTAAATTCTGAATATTGTATTATTTTTTTTTTCATTGAAGCCTAAAGGCCATCCACTCTTCTCTCATCCTCTTTTTAACTTCATCTCATTCTCTGTCTATTCAGGCCAGAACTGATTTTACTATTTCTGCCTTTTTACATTAGGCTGTCTGCATGTCTTTGCTCGTTCAGTGAGTCAGAGAACATGAATTATCACTGTCCTCTCCTCCAGAATGGGAACTGATTTTTAAGAACATCACTTTTGCTTCTGGAATCCCCAATCATCAGAACACACAATTCACATTTGTGCAGTGCCTGTATATCACTCCCGGTAAATAAGTTTGTTATGGCCCTTTCTAATGATCCCGTTCGTTCTTTCTGCTCTTCTAAACTGCCAGGTACTTTTTTATATACAGCCCCTCCATAATGTTTGGGACACAGACACATTTTTCTTCATTTACCCCTCTGCTCAGTTTAAAATTACAAATCAATCAATTCAGACATGATTGAAGTGCACACTGCAGACGTTAACTTAGAGGTGTTTGCATATATTTCAGTCACACCTTGTAGAAATGATCCCATTTCAGGTCACCATAATGCCTGAGTAATAACTATTTATGTAATATGACAAACACTGGCAAAGTGGCCTATTCATCTAGTTTGACATCCCCTCTGACTACAGTATGTGACATCAGCTTATAGATTCTATTTTAATTGAGTCTGACATCATTTTAAAGCACGCCCCATTTTAGAAGTCAGATTTACTTCAGCATTTTGTATCAGGGTTAGCATCTTGGCATAGTTGTGCTGCCACTTAAAAAGTCTACAGACCTTGAATGGTCATTGTCTTTTTTGGAGTTAGCTATAATAGTTTTTTTTTTTTTACCATAATCACATATTTTTTTCTACTGGATACTCCAGTCTGCTAGAAACATTTGTTTAAATGGTGGCTACTGTATATTTTGGCCCAATATGAGTGAGCTTTGCTGCACAGAGTGTGTAATTTGTGAGTATGTCCTGCCATGGAATGGCGGCCTGCTCAGGGTCTATGTTATCTTCTTCTTGTCATTCACCCAATATGAGCATGACTGATCTTCCAGGATGTGGTATAGATTCCATGCCACTGGTATCTCCCCCAGCCAAATTTGGCATCTCAAGGCTTTATACAGTGGACAATCTTGCAGCTGACGTACAGTTGTCTGGCCGGCTGTTTGGAATCGGCACAGGTCTGACTGATAAATTTAAAACGTGGTGTACAAATGGTAATTCAGCTGGTTGTGGCCTGTCCACAGCTGGATAATTGACACCTGCTCCTAGCTTGTCAGGAGGTGGTATGGGACATTTCTGTTGTAACGTGGGTGCTGGTGCAATCACTTGCTGTGTTGTTTTGCTTTGATGATGGAATGGGTTCTTTGAAGGTGGTAGATCTGTAATCTTGTCATATTGTACATCCATCCTTTGCTAGAGTGTCAGCAGCTTTGTTACTTTGTTCATTCCAGTGAAAAGAATGCCTCTGCAAGACAAATGTGTAAATTCTGCATAGGGAGGTGAGAACGGTGGACAGAGTGTTCAGTTCCTTGAATCTGAGTGATTTAAGGGCCTGCAAGACAGACAAGGCATCTACATAGAAGAAAATGTCATTGGAGGTGTCAGGGCTGTTCTCGACATCAGTTGCATCAGTCTGGATGGCTTTTACCTCAACCTTAAATTTGGTGGAGTAGGGACTGGTAGCGAAAGAGAGCCTTTCTTCTCTGCCTCCTGTGTACAGGATGAAGATTCTGACACTCTATTGCCTGTTCAGCTGAGTTGTCTATGTAGATGTTAATTTAGTTGTCTTGAGGATAGCTGCTCTGGATGTATTCCATGGTGTAGGACTTCTTCTCAGACCTGTTCTGGAATTTTTTCTTGCCAAAGCCAGGACTGTTGTTGTGCAGGGGTAGACTGTCTTCACTCCATACAGCGTTCTCAAGGTACTAAGGGGTATCTCTGGGTTCATGGTCCAGGATGTCTTGATACCTTCAATCAAGGGTTCTTACCTAATGGATGAAGTGTCCCCTTTTTTAGTCTACCTTTAGCTGGCTGACACAGCCTGTCTTTCACAGGGTGACCTGGAAGTTATGTTGTAAATGGTCAATGATTCTTTTTTTGTTCATTTATGGAAGACTTTTTTGCTGCAAATGCATTTTTAGTTTTTTTTTGGGTTGCTGGATCAATTTATGATATAATTTTGTAGTTTTGTTTTTATATTTCTTATAGTTACAAATAAATTGCATCATTTCTGATGTCATTTTAATTCCCTGTGGTTGACATCATTTTGAGATGTAGATGCCATAGCACTGAAACAAACGGAAGTGTGCTGTGTATAATTACTGTCATAATAGCATAAAGACAAAAGTTCTGGCTGTCCAAGATTACAGATTTCTCAACACTTTGCAAGAGGGTTTCTTTATGTTAGCTCCCCTGTAAAACATGATAGCACATTCTCCTTTTGTCTATGATTCTGGTTTAATGTTTTGCCTTAGCTGTTTGGTGGACTTGATTTTCTGGTTTTCAATCGTGGCCTGTTAATACAAGTAAATTTCATCTTCTGGTCCCAGAACAAACCTCATCTGTTCCTTCTCTGCACCTACTGCTTCGTTCTAAGCCTTGTGGTCTTGGTAGACGTTTTCTAAATATTCAAGGTACTGATAAATTAATGAATACATTTCTTTCTAGTAGGATTGCAATGCATTATTCACATGCAGCTTTCAGGTCATTTAAAATGCTGTTGCAAGAATTATTACACAAACCAGAATATACAAACACATAACTCCAGTTTTCCAGTACTTACACTGGCTCCCAGTTAAGCTTAACTTATAAAGCCTTAAGTTGCCAAGGCCCTGCTTACTTATCTGAGCTTATCATTACTTACAAACCAGACCACACATTGAGATCTCAAGATGCCAACCTACTTAAGATTCTAAGGATTAAATAAAATAACAGTTGGAGGTCGAGCTTTTAGTTACAGGGCCCATAAGATGTGGAATGGTGTGCCTGCTACAATAAGAGGTGCACTTTCAGTTTCAGCTTTTAAATCCAGGCTGAAGACTCACTACTTTAGTCTAGCATACCCTGACTAGAGCTGCGGATTAGCTGTGCATGCTGCATTTCTGTTTGTTATTCATTTGTACAGAGATATAAGTATCATAATATTTTTAAACTGTTAATAACCCTCCTCTATTCTATATCTGTTCTAGTTATTCTTGCTTTCGTGCCACTACTCTACTGTCTGGCTGCTCTCCGACATATTGAAAAATCATCTCGGATAAAGGAACATTGAATTATTGGATGGAAAGATTCGCTCATCAGATTGGATAGCCAGCACAGACTCCACCATAAAAAAACCCTGAAGCGAGTAGGGGGCCAGTTGGCCGAGGTCTTCAGGACCATGACTTTGTTTTTCGGCATATTCTTTTACAATTTTAACCTCCGCTGGTGTCAACTGGTTCATAAATTAATTAATCGTCAGATATTGTTAGTTTTCATTCATGTTTAATTGGTTTCTACCTTGTTCTTTGTGTGTTTTAACAAATCTGTATTTATTTGTGTACAAGTTCTGCATTTAATAATTAATATAATCTAAATTTAACATTATTTGTCCCCAGGGGGAAATTTGGCAATAAAGTATTCTAGGATATAATCTATACTTGTATTTTAACTGAGAATTGTTCACAAAGCTCTGCGCCTGCAGTCAGTGTAGAACACTATATGAAAAATAAGCTGTTGTTCTTTTTGTTGTATTGGATTATATGTTTCTAAAAATGAATGGACTCATGAATGAAAATGTAAAGTTTAGGTAAACTTATGGTGAAGATTTTCATTTATAATTGTTAATAATACCATTACAGTAATAAAAATGTAAGTAGCTGTTATATTTGTGATACAATACAAGGTTTTTACAATATTTCTCATTTAAACTCTCTAGATAATTGTCATTTTTAGATTAGGTCTCTCCTGTAAAAAGAACCATTTTGTTTGAAACCATGCATAAATACACAATGAACTCCACTTATTCTTTCTTTATATTTTTCTCTTTAGACCTCTTATTTTGAGTTTGAGAGATTTCACAATGAAGTGAATTCCTTTTATGTTGTGAGCCCACAGGTCTTGAGGAAAAAACACTGTTAATATGTTTTATAACCAAAACAAATATATCTTCAAGCCTTCGGTGATTGTACTGCTTTACCCAATACCTTAGCATTACAACAAAGGCATGCCACAATCTGTTGATATTTCATACCCTTTATTCTTGCTATTCCTAGCATTTATTTTGCAGAATGCCTTTACCCAATGCAGCTTACAAGGATGCATTGTAATTGTTTCTGTATATTTTTCCTTAAGTGGGGCACGGCCAGCTTATATCTCATGGTCAGGATTACAGGTAGGAACTGAGGCAGCAAGTTGTGATTTAAAGTCCAGTGCCATAACCACTAGGCCACAATACATAGCAGTGCTCCATATTTCATGGTAAATATAATAAAGCTCACAGTTTTATGTTGTACATGATTCAAAAAACAATACAAGTTTGCTTTTAGTGCACTTTTTCTTTCAACTAATAAAATGGGACAAAATAAAAGTACAATAAAATCCAATATGTATAGATTATAAAGAAAACTCATAGCCTTGGACATTCTATTTGTACTGTATTTTCATCATTTTTTTTTTTTTGCCTGATGTTGCATTATATGTAATGTTAGGCAAGATGGTCTGCTTACTTATGGAATACACTTGTGGAAAACGTTTTGATCAGAACCACATTTGGTTAAACAACTAGTCATCTTTCACATTTAGTTATTTGGCTTTAATACAACAACTGGACAATCATAAAAAAACACAACTTTAATCTGCCATTAAGAAAAGGATAGCAACATCTGTTTCAAATAGCAAAATACAGTAACTGTGCTGACAGGCTGCATCAGCTTGGGAATGAGTCAGCAACAGTACGGGCTGGCATTCCATTATGCAAATGAGCAGAGCCAGCTGCAGGGGGGGCCTACAAAAATGGCAACACTGCCAGCCATGAATGAATTTCAACAAGTGTGACAACGGGGAGCAGTGGGCTATTTTAATAAGCAATATATGAGGAAGAATCCATTGGTACTTGGTAATGCTGAGTAGATAGATAGATAGATAGATAGATACTTTATTAATCCCAAGGGGAAATGCACATACTCCAGCAGCAGGATACTGATACAAAAAACAATATTAAATTAAAGAGTAATAAAAATGCAGGTAAAAACAGACAATAACTTTGAATAATGTTAATGTTTAAGGGGTTGGAATTGAAGAGTCGCATAGTTTGGGGGAGGAACGATCTCCTCAGTCTGTCAGTACTGCGGTGTCATGGCACTACAGTATTTATATAAATTCTGGAGTCAAGTAGTGTACAGCGTAAGTGAGTACACCTCCTCTGAACACAAAGGTATATTTCTATGGCAAAATTATGACATATATATAGATAGATACTTTATTAATCCCAATTGGGAAATTCACATTCTCCAGCAACAGCATACTGATACAATAAACAATATTAAATTAAAGATTGATAATAATACAGGTAAAAAACAGACAATAACTTTGTATAATGTTAAATGTTAACGTTTACCCCACCACCCCCACCGGGTGGAATTGAAGAGTCGCATAGTTTGGGGGAGGAACGATCTCCTCAATCTGTCAGTGGAGCAGGACGGTGACAGCAGTCTGTTGCTGAAGCTGCTCTTCTGTCTGGAGATGATCCTGTTTAGTGGATGCAGTGGATTCTCCATAATTGATAGGAGCCTGCTCAGTGCCCATTGCTGTGCCACAGATGTTAAACTGTCCAGCTCCATACCAACAATAGAGCCTGCCTTCCTCACTAGTTTGTCCAGGCGTGAGGCGTCTTTCTTCTTAATGCTGCCTCCCCAGCACATTATATATATATATATATATATATGTAGAGATATGCTAGACTAACACTGTAGACAAAAAAAAAACCTTTTAAAACGTCAATTTTTAAATTTTGTCTTTTTGTAATTATATTTTAGTTTTTCTAGTAATAAACTATACGTGCTTAGCATTAGCATATTCTTCAATTAGTCTGAAATCATTATTAATCTCTACTTTTCTCTGCTTTCTTCCGTAGTTTTCAAAACGTCTCCAGCACTTGATCAAAGTTCTGTGCAGCCGCCTATGATGTTTGAATGAAAGCAGATACCCCAACTGTCCACAAGCCCCGCTGCACTGAATCCTACATGACAAAGCTTAAAAAACAATAAAGAATGACTTAAGAATATTTATGTTAAGTAGAATGCCCAGTGGTGGCTGGGTGGTCTTTTGACCTGGGACCCTTACAGATTTTTTTTTCTGTTATCCCTGACCATTTGACCTTATCATTGCACTCATCTTTAGAAACTTAAAAGCCAATACGATATCAAAGAACACTACTTTTCTATTATTTATATATCTCTTTTATGTAAATGTGTTTTATTTGTTTTTTAAGTTATATTTTCTTTATTATTCTGATTTAATAATAAATATGACTCAGGCGCCACCGCGACTGGCAGCCTTTCCAGCAGCTCTGTGTACAACTTTATCTTTCTACCTTTTTATCTATTTTCTCTATTTCACTGATCATTCCTACCACTTTCTTTTATGTGGACTCGTTCCCTAGACACTTTTTACTACTTGGACATGGATTTTTATACGCCGAGACTCATCTATTTAGGTAGTCAACTTCAAGCGCTGAGTACAAATGCCCGTGCTGGTGTGGTTCCCTATTTACCTGACGAGGTAAGAATTTTTTATGCTACTGAAGTGCCATAGCTTATTCCGACACTAATGTGTGTAAAGCCTACGATGAAGCAGGTTTAAGTCTGTAAACGCGAGTCTGACTCAGTCATTTGACACAGGAGACCATCTATGTACTTTTATTTCATCAAAATTTTTTTTAAAGAATTAAAATGAAAATCACTATTCTTGCTTGTCTTCTGTTCCATTGACTTAGGCGTCGCCACGAGTGGAGGCCTTTCCAGCAGCTCCGTGTACGACTTTATCTTTCTATCTTTTTATCTATTTTATCTATTTAACTGATCTATTTAACTGATCACTCCTACCACTTTCTTTTATGTGGACTCGTTTCCTGGACACTTTTTACTACTTGGACATGGATTTTTACACGCCGAGACTCATCTACTCAGGTAGTCAACTTCAAGCGCTGAAAACAAATGCCCGTGCCAGTGTGGTTCCCTATTTACCTGACGAGGTAAGAAGGTGGTATCATGGCAGCATAGCTGGAGCTAAGCTAAAGATGAAGCGGCTTGCGAGAAAGTGGCGTTACAAGCCTTCGGTGCCTTCTGTGATCCTGGGAAATGTGAACTCACTACCAAATAAGATCGATGAACTGGCCACACATGTGAAATATATCAGGACCTACAGAGAATGCAGTTTGTTGTGTTTTTGTGAAACGTGGCTAACAACTACCATCCCAGATGCTAACGTGGAACTACCCGGGTTTAGCACAGTTAGAGTGGACAGAGACGCAAATACCTGCGGGAAGCGGAAAGGAGGAGGACTTGCTCTCTGTGTGAACACAAGGTGGTGCAACTCTGGACATGTACATGTCAAAATCTCCACTTGCTGCAGGGACATCAAACTGTTGGCCGTAAGTTTGCATCCCTATTACTTGCCCAGAGAGTTTGGACATGTCATTGTTGTTATTGTATACATCCCTCCTCAGTTGGACATGGATATAGCGGGTGATATCATCCATTCTACTGTTGCTAAACTGCAAACACAGCACCCTGAGGCGCTTGTGCTAATCGCTGGAGACTTTAACCATGTGACGCTGGACACAACAGCTTCCTACAACCACACGCTCATTCAGGAAGTGGTCCCCTGAAGCAGAGCAGGCTCTGAGAGACTGCTTTGGAACTAAGGACTGGGATATCCTGCAGGGATCACATAGTGAGAACATTGAGGAAGTTGTTGACTGCACTACTGACTACATCAACTTCTGTATGGACATTGTAGTTCCAGTAAGAACAGTACGCTGCTATGCTAACAACAAGCCATGGATTACAAGTGACATCAAGGGCCTTTTGAACCAGAAGAAAAGGGCTTTTAAAGGCGATGATCAGTATGAGCTCAAGCACGTGCAGAAGGAACTCCAAGTCCAGCTCAGGGTTGCGAAGGAGCAGTACAGGAGAAAGCTGGAGCAAAAGTTGCAGAATAACAGCATGAAGGAAGTGTGGGATAGGATGAAGATTATCACTGCCTGCAGTTCGAAGCGGGGTACCACCATCGAGAGAGACGTGGAGAGAGCAAACCAGATGAACAACTTCTTTAATAGGTTTGACCACCCTAACCCACTCTCACCTTGGAGTACTGCACCCTCCACCCATCCTTCTACTGATAACAGCATAGGAGAGAGTTTACCCCCCACCCACAATTACAGCAGCCCAGGTAAGCAGAGAGCTCAGGAGACTTCGTGCCAGCAAAGCAGTGGGTCCAGATGAAGTATCACCACGACTGCTGAAGGCCTGTGTGTTGGAGCTGGGGAGTCCTCTACAGCGCATCTTCAACCTGATCCTGGAACAGGGGAGACTCCCAAGGCTTTGGAAAACATCTTGCATCACCCCAGTTCCAAAGATATCACGTCCTAGTGAGCTGAATGACTTCAGGCCTGTTGCTCTGATGTCACATGTGATGAAGACCATGGAGCGGCTGCTGCTTCACCACCTGAGGCCACAGGTCCGCCACACCCTCGACCCTCTGCAGTTCGCATACCAGGAGAAGGTGGGAGCGGAGGATGCCATCATCCATATGCTACACCGATCCCTCTCCCACTTGGACAGAGGCAGTGGTGCTGTAAGAATTATGTTTCTAGACTTCTCTAGCACCTTCAACACAATCCAACCTATGCTCCTTAGGGACAAGCTGACAGAGTTGGTAGTAGATTCATAGCTAGTGGCACGGATCGTGGACTGTCTTACAGACAGACCTCAGTATGTGCATCTCGGGAACTGCAGGTCTGACATTGTGGTCAGCAGCACAGGAGCGTCGCAGGGGACTGTACTTTCTCCGGTCCTGTTTAGCATATATACATCGGACTTCCAATAAAACTCAGAGTCCTGCCACGTGCAAAAGTCCGTTGACAACACTGCTATCGTGGGCTGCATCAAGAGTGGGCAGGAGGAGGCGTATAGGAACCTAATCAAGGACTTTGTTAATTGGTGAGACTCAAACCACCTACACCTGAACACCAGCAAAACCAAGGAGCTGGTGGTGGATTTTAGGAGGCCCAGAGCCCTCATGGACCCCGTGATCATCAGAGGTGACTGTGTGCAGAGGGTACAGGCCTATAAATACCTGGGTGTGCAGCTGGATGATAAATTGGACTGGACTGCCAATACTGATGCTCTGTGCAAGAGAAGACAGAGCCGGCTATACTTCCTTAGAAGGCTGGCGTCCTTCAACATCTGCAATAAGATGTTGCAGATGTTCTACCAGACGGTTGTGGCGAGTGCCCTCTTCTAGGCAGTGGTGTGCTGGGGAGGCAGCATAAAGAAGAGGGACACCTCACGCCTGGACAAATTGGTGAGGAAGCCAGGCTCTCTTGTAGGCACGGAGCTGGACAGTTTGACATCTGTGGCAGAGCGACGGGCGCTCAGCAGGCTCCTGTCAATCATGGAGAATCCACTGCATCCACTAAACAGTGTCATCTCCAGACAGAGGAGCAGCTTCAGCGACAGACTGCTGTCACTGTCCTGCTCCACTGACAGACTGAGAAGATCGTTCCCCCCCACACTATGCGACTCTTCAGTTCCACTGTTAAACGTTAACATTATACAAAGTTATTATCTGTCTGTATAACTGCATTTTTATCACTCTTTAATTTAATATTGTTTTTTATCAATATGCTGCTGCTGGAGTATGTGAATTTCCCCTTGGGATTAATAAAGTATCTATCTATCTATCTATCTATCTATCTATCTATCTATCTATCTATCTATCTATCTATCTATCTATCTATCTATCTATCTTTAATTATAATTTGTTTTTATTTGCTTGTAACTGTTTCTTTGACATCATCATTGAGCTACATACTGTGCATAAAAATGTGCTATAGAAAAAAATGTTGTTGTTACAATTCATGTTAAGATAATGATAGTAAAATGTATTAAACACATTCTTAACAATTACATTGTGACAGGCCATATTAAAAGTAAATTTTTGTATAGTAAATATAACTAATTATATATTTTTCCTTTTTTTTATTATTAGTTATAAAAGGTGCACTTGCCTTTTGGGTCAGTGAGGAGGCGCTGGGTAAAAGAAATGGCTGAGACAGAATCTTGAAATTGCTTCATGGGAGGAAGTGCTGTTGGTGGTTCGGAGTCAGGTGTGAGGAGGCCTGTCATGCCTGTCTTGAACATGTAAGCCCCAGAATGCGAACAATGTGGCATTACTTTTTGTCTGCGGAGGGAAGAACATCTGTGTGGCCTCATGAGTTGGCTCGGACACTGGCATGAAGAGAGGCACGTAATCCGCGTGTGCAGAGGAGCTGAAAAGTCCTGAAAACTGAAAGTAACTTCAGGAAGTTGCCTGAAGTTGGAGGTGCATACATGTCTGTGTGCCAGTAGCCATGCATGCCACATGACTATTGATGCAGGAAAAATAGTGTGACTTCTGCCTAGATTCAGTCTACATGTGTGAAATGTTGCAGCAGCGTCACCCATTGGGTTAAGCTTAGCTGGCGTTAGCCAGTGTAGTATAAGAACAGGCTTCTTGGCCATGGAGGAGTATGGTTTATTACCTGGATGGGAAGCCAGACCAGACAGATGGAGAGAAAATAACTTTGTGTCTGGCTGCTAAAAAATAATGGACAGACCAGCAGAAGCAAGGATTCGGGTGCAGTTCAATCCCCCATACGTTAGGTGGCAATAGTCCTAGCATGGGAAACCAGTTGGGACACCCGCAGGGGTGCTTGGGGTATGGAGTCCAACAGTGCAGCCCTGTAGGGGTTAAGTTCCAATAGAGGTTGCTATTAGGGAAGGGTCTCCCTGCTTTCATTATGACCTGGAAGTGCTTACCAGAAGATGTGACATGGCCCCGGAAGTATTCCCAGGTTTAGCATAAAAGAAAGCCTTTCTCTGTTCTCTTTTCAGGTTCTGTGCCACCACCACCTGATCAAAGTTTTGTGCAACTGTCTATGATGTCAGAATGAAAGCGGATACCCCAACGCGTCACAAGACCCACTGTGTTAAAAGAACCAATAAAGAACAACTTAAGAACATCTAACTTAAGGAGAGTACCCTTGTGAAAACTGAAAAGTCTTTTTGTTTGGGACCCCTGCAGATTTTGGAATTTTTTTTCTGTCCACCCTGGCCATTTGACCTTATCATCAGACTGTCATTTAGAGAATTAAAAAAATTCTATACTTAAGAACTCTTAGTTCTTTTAATTATATATCTTTCCTATGTAAGTGTGTTTTATTTATTTGTGTATTGTAAGCTATTTATTCCTTATGGTTCTTATCTAATTTTAAATTGTTTATCTTTGCATTTAATAACTTCTTTGAAATGTTGCAATGCATTTTAAGTTCATCATTTATATGAAAACAGAAATAAATGTTATTGTGATAGTTTTTCAGTTTTGATTTTGATTGCTTTATTTTTTCTGATCTCTTGATTTTTGTTTTGCAACAAGGAGGAAGAAGAAGAGATGTCTGATTGTTTGTTTTTACTTTCTCGTATACGAAGAATAGGGAAAGTATTGTAATTGTCCAAATATTCAACATTGAGATTTTAATGAATCTCGACGTTTTAGACCTCCCTGACTCTCTTGTATACAAAGTATAGGGAAAGTATTGGAATCCTCCAAAAATTCCATTTCGAGATTTTGATGAATCTCAACGTTTTAGACCTTCCTGAGTCTGAAAATACCATTTGTGGAATTATGTCTGTGTGTCTATGTGTCTGTAAACATGATAACTTGAGTACGCTTTCACTTAGGTCAACCAAATTTTGCATACAAGTATTAGGTACAAAACATAGATTTCTATCAACTTGTGGGCTATTTCTGCTATCTGGAAGTGGTACTTTACCTTTTATTCATATGGCTGCAGAGTCTGATTTATTCAACTTTACTTTTATAATAATTGTTTATTATATTATTAATTTGATTTGATTTCTTGTTGATGGTTCTTTAATGTACATAATATAAAAATATAATCATCATCTTGAAGTTTACTTCTAAAATATCCATCCCCATATCTGAGAAAGTCTAGGGGAGAGCACTTCTGATTTTTTGTTATTTCTTCATCAACTTTGATTTGGGCCACCATAAATATTGTACATATTCTCCATCACTTATTTTTGTTGTAAATCTATCCTGTGTCATTGCACAGCACACCAGTGCATAGAATATCACACTGGCCATCACAGAGTCATAAAACATGCAAATGATGCCACATTAAAGGAAAACAGTCCCTGTCCTTTCTGTTATGAGGCCAGTCCAACCTGTCATTGCTGTGTCGGAGAAACTCGAAAGCTCAAGTTCACAAAGTCGCACAGTGCCCAAAATAAAAAAGAAATCACATATCAAAGTAGCCGTGAAAAGGCAAGTCGTAGCCCACCGTCTGAGTGTCATATGAAAGCTTATTAGGGTACAGACAAAAAAATAGGCACACAGTGGGGAAAAAAGCACGAAATGTCAACTTTAATCTCGAAATTTCCACTTTAATCACGTAGTTTATTTTGCCATTAAAGTAGAACATCATAAACTTCATCTTAAAATCGTTTAATTTACTAGTTTCTAAATCCTATTGTAACTAAAGTAGCACATTAAATGCTTTGTTCTGTATTTGATCTTCTATGTGCTCTATGTGTGTGAATCACTACCTGCTTCTTAAACGGGCTTTCTTTTTCTCCGACAGGACACAGAATCCATTACATTCGTGATATTACAGCTCTCTGAATAATTAAAATACTGAGATGTATACGTGATATCTTTTTCATGATGATAGGAATAAAAGCATGTTATTAAACATGGGAACATGGTAGCGCAGTGCTTGTTCATATCTCACGCAAGAGGCTTGCTGCGCCATGCGCGACCTTCGATGAAATAATTTATTACAGAAGTACTGTCTCTTTCAAACGTACTAACCTCCAATTCCTGTCCTTACTTTTCTTTCTCCAAATACCCAATCGCCACACAATCAGCTCTGTAATAGACGTGAAACCATCTGTAAGCTTAGAACGCCGATTCTTCAAAACATTTAAGGAACATTGAAATATCTTCGTAGTACATGTTTAATTATTCTATCCGTCTATCCTTCCAGTGTCGCGTCAGCACGAGCAAGAATATAACGTAATGCAGGAACAGTCCCTGAACTAGCTAGCGCTGCAGCACCGTGTCCTCACATGTTTAATTATTAACAATACAGATTATTTAAATGAAGTTAAAGTTTTATCTGTATAATATAATCAACATATTTTGCTGCATTTCAACTTAAAAATGATATCGTCATCATATGTAAATATGCGCTTTATAAAGTGGCGCAGGTTGTGCAATATTATAACAGTATCCCAAGTTTACAGTGAGGTGATTGTACTTATGTTCAAACAGTTCTACAAGGAGCACTTGATGCACTGATTTAGTGCGTTTATAGTTCTTGGGATGAAACTTTTTCTAAACTGCGAAGTCCGTACAGGAAAGTCTCTGAAGCGTTTTGCCATGGCTCAGGCAGCGTCTGCTTCATGCTGTATACCGAAAATTCTCTTTCCGATCAGTTGCTGCTGTGATTCCCCACTCAGATACAGTGATATAAATACTCAGAGTGGTGCAGTGAGAGTAATATGGAAAAAGATGATCTGCTGTGGCAACCCTTAACGGGAGCAGCTGAAAGAAGAAGAAGATGCAGTGAGAGTAACAACGCTAAAGCAGTTATGGTATTTGGAATACTATGGCTATTCCCTGGACAATTATATTGCTGCAGGTTAATTACAATCAGATGCATTACACTAATAAACAATATGCAGTTAGTTTCAGTGTATTTATAAAGCCGCGTCAGGAATGTGGGTCTAAGAAAGAAAGGGTGACCACGCAGGAACAGTAGCACTGCTTTGACGCTGGGTGCTGCCAGTCTGCAAAACCGAGCGGAGAAATTGCGTACGCCAGGGTATGAGGTACCATGGAAAAGTGCGTGGCTTTACGCCAAGTTTAGGTTTTATACATCGGGATTTGAGCGTGGAAACGTTTATACGCAACATTTCTGTGCATACGCACCGTTTATACATGAGGCCCCTGGTGTTATGTTTATGGTCAGAAGTGTGCAGAGTGAAGAGAGAAGGAGACAGGCCTGTTCCTTGTAGTGTTCCAGTGTTGCTCACACAGTCCTTGAGTCTCACAAACTGCAGTCCGTCTGGCAGATAGTCCGTTATCCAGGACACTACTGGCTCACCCACCTGCATATCTCTGAACACTGTGTATTGCAGACAAATTTGTGTCATTTGAAGATATTTCTGGGAGTGCGGAGCTGATAGAGGTGATAGGGCTCCACAAATACCAGGAAAACTTTCAGAAAATATAAAATATCAATCGGATCTTTTAGTTACAATGTAAAGAACACAGCCGTGTTATGGAGAACAATTTTCACAAAGCTCAGTCTTTCTTGGCTTGCAGCCCCGTAGTCATGTCCCAGTTTAGAGTAAATGTCTGATTCTGTTCATACACATAATTATTTCTCACTGTTACTGTATATCAGCCAGAAAGTTAAAGCTTTAAATCCCCAGGGTGACATTCACTGATGTCTAGGGACATACTTCATATTCTAAGTATAAAATACAAGCTGTTAAAGATGGGAAATAAACAATTTATGAAGAGCTGATAGTGTATATCCTTCTAATATTAACTAATGAAATAAAATGAATATCCAGCTATTAGTAAATGTTGCTCATAAGGAAACCCTTCATATCACATACACCATATATGTGAAACGCATAGAGATCTGTGCCAGAAAATACAGAAATGTGCACGAATATATAAGAAATGATTAATTTTCAAAATAAATGTTTCAGCAAGTAAAAGTCCATACTAGATATTTTAAGAACTGTTCCCAGTAGATATTATTAAAACAATTCATTAACTGCTAAATACATTCCCCGTGGAGATGAAGCAATACTGGAAATTTAAAACTAACTCAATTTCCATGCAATGTATTATATTCCATTTGCATTTAAAATGCAGTTCAAGGCCAAAACTGTGCCAAGCATTTTGTCGCTCTTTAAACATTAGATTCTCTTTTGACAGTGATGCATTTCTAGTTTTATTGAATATCACAAGTCCAGAAAACAAAAATAGATTAGCTCAAAAAAAAAAAAAGCACAACAACATGCGTAAATGATAGCATCAAGAGTTCTCAGATTAAAGACCCTCATGGTAACTTAAAATGTCTTTGTGTTTGGCAGTTGGCAAAATAAAATTTTAATGACTCTGCAGAGCGACTTTTGCCGAAATATACTGCACAATTGCTGACTTCATTATATTTGACCTGATAAACAAATTATTCTAATTAAATTGTAATAGATCAGTCTTGAGAACTCAGACAGCATCTCCATAATATATAAAAACACTTTACAGTTCCTCCCTTTCAAAGATCCCAGAGTACATTGGGAAAAGGATCTCTCAATCAAAATCTCAGAAAAGGAGTGGAAGGCAGCAATGCACTGAATTCACTCGAGCTCCATATGCGCAAAGCATAGAATTATTCAACTCAAAATTATAGATCAAGCCCATCTGTCTGGTTTAAAATTGTCCAAAATGTTTCCAGGGCAAGATCCAACCTGTGAACATTGCAATCGAGCTCCAGCCTCACTGGGCCATATGTTTTGGGCCTGCACCAAAGTAACATCATTCTGGACCAAAAACTTTAAATTCCTTTCAGAGAGCCTCAGTGTCACAATCCCTCCTAATCCACTAAGAGCTGTATTTGGTAGACTTAAAGTGGAGAAGGACAAACAAACTGTAATCGCCTTTACTTCATTATTGGCACCTAGACTTATCTTGCTCAATTGGAAGATTCCTAACATACCTCTTTTAAGTCGGTGGATTACTGATGTTATATACTATTTGAAATTGGAAAAAATCTAATTCTCACTTAGAAGATCTGTGTAGAACTTTTTCAAAACCTGGCAGGGTCTAATCAATAACATTTTAGAATAAGCATTTAAACTGAGGAAGCAGATTTTCTCCACTCTTTTTTATTCTATTTATTTTTATTAATTTATTAATTTATCTATTTACTTATTTTTACTAGTTTAAAGTTTTACTCTGTTGGCCTAGCTCTCTTTCTCATGGGTGATGGGTTGATTTGTTTCAAACATAGTTTTGTTAAACTTGACTTGCTTATATGGAATGTTATTTGGTTTTATTAAACTCAATAAAATGCTAAAAAAAATTGTAATAGATCCAGAAAATCAGCCTGTTCAGATTTGTAAAGGAAAACTAAAAGCTGAGAAATAAAGAGGAATCAGCTGAGGATCTTAAGAATGTCCAACCCCAACCCTAACCCTAACCCAACGTTGCAGCTCCATATGAGTACAAATGACCTCCAGTTGCAGTCTGGGCGACATTTTCACATTCTTCCTATGTCTATGTAGATGTTCTAAAATGACTCAAAAGATTCACTGGTCACCTTAAACTGCACCAGGAACGAGACAATGCAGTATAATCTACTCCATGAAGACATGGTAGAGCAGTGGTTAGTGCTGCTGCCTTATGGATCCAGCCTTCTACGTGAGTGGCATTTGCATGATCTTTACATGTTTATTTGGGTTTTACTTAGGGAACTAAAAATTTCCTCACATATTCCAAAAAAATTTATGTTAGGTTAACTGGTGATTCCTGCAAAAGTGTGTCAGTGAGCGCACACTGCAAAGGATATGCTAAAGTTCAGCAGTGGTTTCTACCTTTGCTGGCCAAACGATTCTTGCAATTCAGTTGAGCATCTTCAGTAAATAGAAGGGTTGGAAGGTTGGATTCAGAAACAGTTTATATATTTAAATTTACATTTTATCCAAAGCTACTTACAGAAGTGGTCAACATAATCAAGTAAATGTCATTCTGGGGACTGTTTTGGACCAACTGTTACAGAAAAGGTTATAAAATCGACCACCACAAGTGAAGTGAAGAACATCACAAGACTAAGAACCTTATATCAAAACTATTATTCATCGGAAAGACGTCAAATGCTTCTTAAATACATTTAGGGAGTCAGTAGTTCTGATGGAGGTTGGCAGCTTGTTCCACCAGCAAGGAGCTACACATGAAAAGAGTTTGGTTTGAGATTTGATGCCATGTAGAAGTGGTAACACCAGACATCATTCATTAGCAGGACTGAGAAGGAGCATTGGAATGGACGAGTGCCTCTACACACATGGGTGCTAACCGTTTGATTACTCTGTAGGTAAAAACATAAGAAATTTGATAAATGAGAGGAGACCATTGAGTCTATCAAGCCCCATCTGTTTAGCTCGTAGCTAAGCTGTTGCAATAGCTCATCCAGATACTTCTTAAAGGTCATCTACATGTCTTGTTAGTTTGTTCCAGAGTTCTATAACTTTGCAAAAAGAAGTGCTTCTAGGCATCATTCTTAAATGCAGTTTCCCTTAAACCGTGTTACACCCTGAGTGGACCAGTACCGGACCAAGCGATTATTTAAAAATCTTTCGCTACATCATACACGTGAACTATGCCAAACACTGACATAAACAATATCTCGTTTGCAAGTGACACATGTCGACTTCACACTCCTAGTAATCAAATTGTTACAATATTTATGGTTGACTTTTAATCTGGTATGAAATCATACGTGGGGTGTTTCATAAGTTGTCACAAAGATAATTGAAAAAAATCATAGTAATTATTCTATATAAGGAATGCCCAAATGTAATGCATCAATCCAAAGGTCCTGACCAATTGATTTCAAGCAATGTGATGAACCATCCAACTGATCGAAACAAAAGCTACAGGATGAAAACTGGAAACAGCGTTACACCACTCTGATTTTTCATGTGCTCTTGCATATTACTTCACAAAACAACAACAGCAAATATCTACAACTGATGCAACAGTACTTACAGTAGATTTTCCTGATCAAAACAAGTCCAAGCAGATTATTGTAGGGTGCATCAATCATGAGATATCCTCCAAATAAGAGGAGTCGCAAGGCCACCTTTGGCAAATACCACCTTTTATTTCCAGGTCATTAGCTCGGACTTGGAGACACAGTGAAAGGTTTGTGTAATCAGCTATAAGTCTCTCAAAGACGCATGGCGCATCAGCACAGAGTAGCAGAGCATCGAAAAGCATTATTTTTGCTTATTTTCCAAAAAAAAAAAAAAAAACGGTTTCAAGTCGTTGAAGCTCAGTCTTTCTAAAAATACAACTTGAATGAGTTTTTGGAGGGTATCTTGTAAGACAGAGATAAAGACCTGGTTGATTTTGAGTCTGACGCAAACAGCAGTTTAGAAGAAGAGTTTCCTGAGTAAATAAACTTGCTAAACTATTACTCCTAGTAATTCTTATTCAGTTTTGTTTTGATCAGTGTAGATCGTGTAGATCGTTGTTACTTTAAATTATTATATACTAGCCTTCCCCCGTGGCTCCGCCCATGTAGAAGTGCAACATGACAGCGAGGAGGGTCCTGCCCGGCACCCCACTCTTGATGTCACACTCCCCCCTCCCCTAGGCCCACTGAGCCTGTCTCAGATTAGCACGAATATATCACTCTTGCAAGTGAACTACGATTCTTAGAGCGATGAAAGAAGTTGCAAAATCAACAAGAATGTTCAAGCAAATTATAGAAAAACAAACGACCTAAATCTATTCAGCAGTTCTCTTGTGAAAAAACATACATACAGACAGACAGACAGACGTTGGATTTTGAGATGTTAGATAATGTTATATTGACAATGGCACCATTAAGCAGCCATAATGTACATTGTATAATGCAAAATATGTATATATTATATAATGTGTATGTATATTACAACTCATATCTCTTCATCTCCGTTTATTAGTGTTGCATGAAACTGTATATACAAAGGCTTTTATATTTTTTACATAAAACCTTTTTGTATTTATATGTACGTGTGTGTGTGTGTGTGTGTATGGGAGCAATACTGTTTTTATTTATATGGGTATAATCAAAACTGTTTTAATTTATGTGTGTGTACATATAATATATATGTGTGTGCTTGTGTGTGTGTAGTTGTCATTGTGTTGTCTTAGTGTCTTTGTCCTTTTACAATTTATTGCATTTTGAAAATATGTTTATAAAATTGATGGTTGCACAGAGACCAGTTTGATGAGGACTGGGTGCTTCCACAGAAGAAAACATTCAGCACTACCTTCCCTTCTGTTTGGTCATAGTGATAGACCATCAACATTTACCAAAATAAAAATCAGCTTACCTGTGAAAGCATCAAACTAAGCAAGAAGTACAGGCCCTGTTCTTCCCCCATCCTCAAGGTCCAGCCACTTACCACCATCCTCACAACCCAGGAAGGCCACAAACCTGAAGTATGGCACTGCATTTGCAGTAGTTTTGAATAGGTGAGGGGGACCCATGCTGCCAAATGCTGTAACTATTTATTGTATTTCTTTGTGTTATCCACATGAAACATTAAATGGTTACAGTTGGCATGCCTAGGAACACCTCAGAGATTAAAAAAACTGTCCTGGCATTATTTGTACATGAGATATACAGTATCAGAAAATGCAAATTTGAAAATATTACTGTGAGTGTCTATTTTGTTTTTGTAGTTTAGCAGCAGTTTCTAAGTAAAGGAATGTTTAGATTTGATGCAAACTCAGATTCTATCACATTTGAGGAGTTATCTGTCAGGTTTAGTGATAAAATGACTGTCTTGCCTTTATTTTTTGAATAATAAGGCTTTATTTTAGGGTACCACCCCCTGAGGTGGAGATGGCAGAAAAATGTCCCCAGGGTGTAAGAATTAATTTCCACTGATGTCCTTAGGTACTTTATTCACCCTTAAGATAAAAGAATGTTGATAGATCTGCTTTATCAATGTAAGTATCAAGGACTTGAACTTAATTCGTGCTGCTACAGTGAGCCATGGTAATGATCTGAATGAAGAAGTGACATTCACCCATCATTACCTGTTGATTAAAAGAAGTGCCAGAAAGGAGCTGCAGTAATTCAGATGTTACAGGACCGAAGCCCAAACCAAAAATTGTGCTGAATACCTTGCTTGATAATGCCCAATCTTGCAGATGTCTAACAGAGTAAATCTGCATGTAGTAAAGACAGTTGCAATATGATCATTCGAGAATAGTAGTCATCGAACACCTCCTCAGATTATGTACTGATTTGGTCAGGGTGGATCTACCATCTGGGCATTCTGAGTGCATGCCCATGTTGACTAGGGGCATTTTCACCATACACCTCTTTCCCGGCACTCGTTGAAACTGTCAAGTCTCCACGAAAAGACCCAAGAAAACAATCACACACCCCATCTTACCTCACTCAATAAAACAACTGAGTCTCCAAAGTAAGAGTGGAAAATACCATTCCACATTAAACGATAGGGTGACCATGCGCTGCATTGTGAATTTTCCCTTGAAGATTAATAAAGTATCTATCTATCTATCTATCTATCTATCTATCTATCTATCTATCTATCTATCTATCTATCTATCTATCTATCTATCATTGTTAAAAGTAGGATCAGATGTCTGTTAAGGAGCTAAGTCACCTAGGGGCATCTGGGGTCCTTAATCTGGGTTATGACTTGGTAGGAGTTAGTCATTATGACTCAGAGTAGGGTGTTAAATAATTCAGACTGGCTGGGATAACAAGGAGCTTCATCTTCGCCAGATTGATGAAGTTGCGAGATCAGTGAGACATGCTGAGAATCTAGCTGATACCATGTAGTTCCTTAGAGGACATGAGAGGTACAGTGAATTATTGTTGGTATAGTACTGATATGATAGTCCATGGGACTGGATGATACAGAAAATTGAGATGATGTAATAGGAGAGGAGGAGAAGGCTCAGTACCAATCCTTGGGGCAGCCCTGTGATTCCCTGATCCACAGGTCATGAGGTTACTGAACAACAACAACAATAGTAATAATAATAATAATAATAATAATAATAATAAATTTTATTTATATAATGCCTTTCTGATGCTCAAAGTGTCAGTCATAATAACAAATATACATATGTTCTTGCATTTTTATATAGTATATTGCCCTTCTTCATATAATTGTATATATAAGATGCATTTTTGGTTTCCTTTTATGTGTGTCTTTTGTTGTTGCATTACTGTCATTATTAACATGCAGGTAAGACATTCTTGTGACCTAGTGTATGTGAATTTGAAACTTGATTATTTGTGACATGTAAAAAAGTCAGGTTAACTAAATATTTGGATGGTTACAATTTTTGTGCAGATTTCCAGATTCAATTCAGGATAGTCTGCTTTTCTTCCACATCCCAAATATGTTGTAGGAGACGGCTGGCAGCTCAACCTGGCCAGGATACCCCTGCGATGGAAGGATGGGGGAAGGCAGATTTTCAAGGACACGGCCTCCCCCAAAACACTAGATGGCAGCTCACCTGGAGTGTAACGGTGCCCTGGATTCCCGCAGGGCATCCTGGGACTTGGAGTTTGGTTTCTCAGCCCTGTTGAGTACCGTGCCTGCCGCCAGTAGGAGCTGTGAGAGGACCGTAGGAGCCATGCCTCATCCATAGCCCGGAAGTACTACCAAGTCATGAGGACGGGATCCCTAAAGTACTTCCGGGCTGATTAAAGAACTTTGATTCTCCATCTGACCTGGAAGTGATGGAAAGTCACATGGACAGAAGAGTAGAAGCACTTCCGGGTCAAGGGCTATTAAAGGACTGTTGGAGACCCAGCAAGTGAGCTGGAGTTGGGAGGTAGAGGACAAAGCTTGCTGGGAGGTGTGGAGGAGAGATTTCAAGAATTATATATTATTGTGTTTATTTGTTTGTTGTGGTGAAGGTGCTATGGGCACTATTTATTTAAAGAGAAGAAAGTAAACAAATTATTATTGTTTTTAAAACGTGTTGTCAGTGTCTGTGTGTCAGGTTAAGGGCTGGTATAGCACCATCTAGTGTTACAATGTTTATGTTAGGTTAATTGGTCCTTCAAATTGTTCCTATGTAATTCTAAGTGTGGAGTGGGCCCTGTGTGAAACTGGATCTTTTTCATTTCCGGTTTCTGCCCTGTAGCCAAAGCTCCCAGTATGGTGCCATGTTGCATTTTGCTTAGCATTTGCAAGAAAGATTTTCACTGGATTCTGTAGACTTAACAATAATGACCCTATAAACCTATAATGACTCTATAGGAGGAGCTGTTTCTTATGGCCATAAATTGGATTAAGCTGCTTTGTGGAAGGTATGTTAATTTTTATTTAAGGGTGAAGCAAGCATTACAAATATTCAGTATTTAAACAATTGTAAAGGACAGCAATCATGGGCAGACATCCTAGCCAGGATGGTCCAAGATACTATATCTTCCCTGGTTGGTGGGCCATGCTAGTAATCAGGTCAGAAGAAAGACATGCCATTTACTGCCTCAACCAGGAGATCAGTAGAAGGTGCCAACAATGCAGTGGAGATGCTGGCATCCTGGAAGGGCTCAGCCAAGTGTCTTTACCCGATTTGGAAGCCAGCATGCTGGAACAACTTATATGATCTGCAGTAAAACCTTGAATATCTGTCTCTCGATTAACTGTCAGTCTCCGTTAACCCTTACAGCCAAAAAAACCCCCCAAAAACTGCATATTGGAACAACTCCCCCTTTTGTTAGCACATAGCATTCTTCTCCAGCACCACATGTCATGCCGAATTTTGAAATCACAGTGTCAGTTACGTACCTTCAGTTGTAAGAGTGTTGTGTAGCTTTTCACTTTTGTTATAATTAATCTACTATACATTGTTATGGCTGCCTCGCAGTTAGGAGACCCGGGTTCACTTCCCGGGTCCTTCCTGCGTGGAGTTTGCATGTTCTCCCTGTGTCTGCATGGGTTTCTTCCGGGCGTTCTGGTTTCCTCCCACAGTCCAAAGACATGCAGGTTAGGTGGATTGGTGATTCTATATTGGCCCGTGTGTGTGTGTGTGTGTGTATGTGTGTTTGTGTGTGTCCTGCGGTGGGTTGGCACCCTGCCCGGGATTGGTTCCTGCCTTGTGCCCTGTGTTGGTTGGGATTGGCTCCAGCAGATCGCCGTGACCCTGTGTTCGGATTCAGCGGGTTGGAAAATGGATGGATGAATGGATTGTTATGGCTGATAAACGACAAAAAAATTGAAATTATTGAACATTTTCGAAACTGTGAAACTGCTGCAAGTGTACAGAGTAGGAAGAACAACAGTGAATGATATGAAACGTGATGCTGACAAAATTGAAAAATGTGTCGAAAATGGAAACCACAGACGGTAATGTTATTCTGTATTAATGTTAATGTTCTTCTGTATTATAATTTTCTTTTTCAATCATGTTATATTATGTGTTGTTAATACAGGGTGGTCCAGATCTAACTATACAACATTTAATGCAATGCAATAATTGCATAGTTAGATCTGGACCACCCTGTATATTGTGATGTGCAGGCAGCTTGTGATGAAAGCAGAAAGGTTGGAATAAATGCTGTAAGTGATGGGACTGCGTGAAGGGCAGGCTTCTGCTCTATAAGGGTCGGATACGCCTCTCAGTAGATGAGTGACAGAAGGAGTTAGGAGAAAAAGGAAGGTACAGCCGAAGGAAGTTTTAAGCAGGGAGTCAGGAGACCATAAGAAGGAGTGATTGAGGTACAGAGAAAAATAAAGAATGTGAGTGGCAGGAGATAAAGTGGCTGGTAGGGTACGCTTTCTTTTATTGGTTTGGAGGTGTGCTCCCTAACCCAGATAATGGAGTATAAGACAGGGCAACGTTTGTTACGGAATGAAGACTCCAAGGAAGACGTAGAAATCTCTGGGTTATGTTTACTTATTATTCTGATCATTACAAAATTATATGAATGAATTAATTTTGTTAATACTATATTATATTTTGTTAATATAGTTTTGTTTTGTAAAAAAATATACAGTGAAACCTTGGATTGCGAGTAACTTTTAATAAATTTTGACTTGATAAACAAGCGAGGTCTTGCAATACGATTAGTGTGTATACGCTTTGTCTGCCGAGTGTCACGCGATCACAACTGAGCTGATGGTCTTCTCTCTCTCTCTCTTGCTGCGGGATTGTGGGTAATTGTCTCCCATTCTCGGGCTCAGTTGGCGTGCCTCACTCATATAGTCAACATCCGTACTGGCGTATACTGTTTACTATAGCATTGTGACCACATGCGTGTGTTGTAATGTGTGAGTCCCTGTCATGCAATCCAAAACACGAAGCTGAGTCTCAGTACTTTAGGAAAACCAGATTTATTCAGCTTGAAACAGGAACAGCACGGTTATTTATTGTAGCAGGATCTACCACTCTCCTATACACAGATACAGCAGTCAGGCATGGTTGGGGCCAGGTTAGTAGGCAAGTAATTCTGTGCTCTGCATTTATAATTTTCCTTGTATCACCCATCAATGGCAGGCTCTTATAGAATGTCCGTGATCTTTTCGGATTCGCTTTTATGGCGAACTGCTACAGGGCTGGGAGCCTGCAGTTGCTTCGGGCCATTCTTCCGTGTGTCGTCCCGTTGGATGGAATCCCAAAAGAGTTTAGAAACTCATTCACACCAGCCATGATTTTTTTCAAAGGTAAAGTGCAGGTTAATTTATTTTATGTATTTTTACTTTATATTTTGTATTAATCATTTTTATATGAATAATTTTGGGTTGTGGAATGAATCATCTGAGTTTCCATTATTTCTTATGGGGAAATTCACTTTGACATATGAGTGCTTTGGATTACAAGCACGTTTCCGGAACAAATTATGCTCACAATCCAAGGTTCCACTGTATGCCTATTCACTAAACAAATCTACTGTATATCATTTTAAAGTAACTGTTCTTTTATCTGCCTTTTCTCTTATCTGTCATGGCCTTGGCCTCAAACCCTGACAGATAATTGAGGTTTTACTGTGTTTGCATTCCTGAGACACTAGATGGAGGCATCCCTGGACTATGGTACCCATACAGACACCCAAAGGACATGCTGGGAACTGAAGTCCCATGGAGTTGTCCTGTTGGGTTCTGGGGTTGCCACCGGGTGTACTGCAGGGACTTGTGAACCCTACTTTTGTGAGGCTTCCACCTGAGCCAGAAGCACTTCCTATGGCCAGTGCCCTGGTGCAGGACATATTTCTGGGACTTGAATAACAGGAGCAGCTCTGCCTCACTCAGATGTAGATGGAGTTGGGTGGAAGGAGGACAAAGCTCACCTGGGGATGTGTGGAGGAAGAAAAGAAGAGAGAGAAAAAGTATATTGAGCTTGTGCATATGTTTGAGAATACTATTGCAGGCATTTTTGGCAAATAAATTATTATGTGGACCCAGAACTTGTGTCTGGGGTTTGGAGTGCTGCAACTGTTAAAAAATCAAGTCGGTCTTCTCAATTGCAATTATTTTTATTAATTCATTTCATGAGAAAAACACGGCAATTTAAATTTTGTAAAAACCTGTATGGGTTGCTCATGCATGTTTTTTTTCTATACAGTATATTAATAAAATTATTACACAATGTTAGCTCCAAAAACAAAATCTTCTAAATGTTGTTTTTCTCTATTAGATCTTATAGCAGTACTTGATACACTTCAAACTAGAAGGATTCTGAGTATGATTCATTCAGATAATAAGATTTTAGCCACTTTGGCTATCTTTGAGGATACTGCATATATAGTGTACACTGTGAGATCTGAAGTCCACTCTCTGTAGTGCTGAATAGGTCTGACAATGCATGGGTGAGTGATAATATGTAATTATATACACACATGCATACAACTTGGGCTAAAGTGTGTAATTTTAGGTCCAACTTCATATTATCTTAACTGGCACTTTTTACAAATTACCCTTTCTATGTTCAGAATGAGTAAATAATGTATACATGTCACGTCATTTTCTAACCCACCTAATCCAGGCCAACATTGCAGGGGGTCTGCAGCCTATCTCAGCTAGCATAGGGCACAATGTAGGAACAACTCCTGTGTAGGGCACCAGTCTATCGCAAGGTGAACACACACACACACGCACACTAAGCACATACTAGGGCCAATTTAACGTCATCAGTTCACCTAACTTGCATGTCTTTGGACAGCACCTGGACAAAACCCACACTGACAAGAGGAGAACATGCAAACTCCATACAAGGAGGACTCGGGATGCAAACTCTGATCATCTTACTGCGAGACAGCAGGACTACCATTGCTCCACTGTGCTGTTGTAATGCATAAATGTTCAATTAAAAACATCTGTAATTGTTTAATCTGTATATATTAAACATTAGGCCTTTCTGTAGAAGGCGGTAATCTTTTCATTAAAGGGCAAATACTTGCCATATTACACCAGTGTTTTTGGATTACCCAGATTAACCATTCATCCATCCATGCATTTTCTAATCTGTTGTTCCTGTTCAAGTTTTTGGTGTTTATTCCATCAGCACAGGTGGAAATCAAACCTGGACAAGGGTCCAATCTATCAAATCCCACTTCCACTCACTTATAACCAATTAAGCTAACACATCTTCTCGATTTAAGAAGCAAAAAATCCACAGTGACTCCAGCATATATATATTGTGGACCACCAGGATGTGTACAGTTGCCCTAATCTAACACAGACAGGCAGAAACATGTTTGCCACACAACACACCTTTTATTTACAATTGGGGAGAGTTTCACCCTGTTCCCCATAGCACAGTACATAAAGCACCACACAAGGCTCACAA
Organism: Erpetoichthys calabaricus; assembly: GCF_900747795.2. Taxonomy (NCBI): domain Eukaryota; kingdom Metazoa; phylum Chordata; class Cladistia; order Polypteriformes; family Polypteridae; genus Erpetoichthys; species Erpetoichthys calabaricus. The sequence continues at coordinate 314,533,609 of NC_041395.2, forward strand.
GGAAAAGTACAACACAGTCCCTTTTCCTTCTTCTTCTCCTTCTTTTATTAGCCGCCTCCACTCCGCTCCCTGCAAGCTCCATCTTCCTTCTTCCCGACTCTGGCTATTCAATGGAGTGAGGTGGCACCTTTTATTCAGGTTCTGGGTGTGTCCCAGGTGGCTCATCAGCATTACCTAGAATCTCTCCCATGTGTGTTGCAGGTCCACTATAGAGCTCTGCAACTCCCCCTGGCACCCAAAAGGGCTGCATCAAACTCCAGTTCCTTGCATGCCCGGTGGGAATCCGTGATGCCACAGCCGCCCAAGGGGACTGCCCTGTAGCGTCCCAGGGGAGGTATTGCCTTACCGTTGCACTCTCCCTTGGTCCTTCCATCCAGGTGTCATCCCTGCTGGGAGAGAGTTGAAGTCACCCGTCACAATATATATATATATATATATATATATATATATATATATATATATATATATATATATATATATATATATATATATATATTATGTGTCAGGACTTTGTGTTTGGGTCATGTATTCATTTTTATAGTTGTTATTTATCATCACTCTATACAGTGCATCCGGAAAGTGTTCACAGCGCATCACTTTTTCCACATTTCGTTATGTTACAGCCTTATTCCAAAATGGATTAAATTCATTTTTTTCCTCAGAATTCTACACACAACACCCCATAATGACAACATGAAAAAAGTTTACTTGAGGTTTTTGCAAATTTATTAAAAATAAAAAAACTGAGAAATCACATGTACATAAGTATTCACAGCCTTTGCCATGAAGCTCAAAATTGAGCTCAGGTGCATCCTGTTTCCCTTGATCATCCTTGAGATGTTTCTGCAGCTTAATTGGAGTCCACCTGTGGTAAATTCAGTTGATTGGACATGATTTGGAAAGGCACACACCTGTCTATATAAGGTCCCACAGTGGACAGTTCATGTCAGAGCACAAACCAAGCATGAAGTCAAAGGAATTGTCTGTAGACCTCCGAGACAGGATTGTCTCGAGGCACAAATCTCGGGAAGATTACAGAAAAATTTCTGCTGCTTTGAAGGTCCCAATGAGCACAGTGGCCTCCACCATCCGTAAGTAGAAGAAGTTCGAAACCACCAGGACTCTTCCTAGAGCTGGCCAGCCATCTAAACTGAGCGATCAGGGGAGAAGGGCCTTAGTCAGGGAAGTGACCAAGAACCCGATGGTCACTCTGTCAGAGATCCAGAGGTCCTCTGTGGAGAGAGGAGAGCCTTCCAGAAGGACAACCATCTCTGCAGCAATCCACCAATCAGGCCTGTATGGTAGAGTGGCCAGACAGAAGCCACTCTTTAGTAAAAGGCACATGGCAGCCCGCCTGGAGTTTGCCAAAAGGCACCTGAAGGACTCTCAGACCATGAGAAAGATAAATTCTCTGGTCTGATGAGATGAAGATTGAACTCTTTAGTGTGAATGCCAGGCGTCACGTTTGGAGGAAACCAGCTCATCACCAGGCCAATACTGTCCCTACAGTGAAGCATGGTGGTGGCAGCATCATGCTGTGGGAATGTTTTTCAGTGGCAGGGACTGGGAGACTAGTCAGGATAAAGGGAAAGATGACTGCAGCAATGTACAGAGACATCCTGGATGAAAACCTGCTCCAGAGCGCTCTTGACCTCAGACTGGGGCGACGGTTCATCTTTCAGCAGGACAACGACCCTAAGCACACAACCAAGATAAAAAAGGAGTGGCTTCAGGACAACTCTGTAAATGTCCTTGAGTGGCCCAGCCAGAGCCCAGACTTGAATCTGATTGAACATCTCTGGAGAGATCTTAAAATGGCTGTGCACTGATGCTTTCCATTCAACCTGATGGAGCTTGAGAGGTGCTGCAAAGAGGAATGGGCGAAACTGGCCAAGGATAGGTGTGCCAAGCTTGTGGCATCATATACAACAAGACTTGAGGCTGTAATTGCTGCCAAAGGTGCATCGACAAAAGTATTGAGCAAAGGCTGTGAATACTTATGTACATGTGATTTCTCAGTTTTTTAATTTTTAATAAATTTGCAAAAATCTCAAGTAAACTTTTTTCACATTGTCATTATGGGGTGTTGTGTGTAGAATTCTGAGGAAAAAAAGGAATTTAATCCATTTTGGAATAAGGCTGTCACATAACAAAATGTGGAAAAGTGATGCGCTGTGAATACTTTCCGGATGCACTGTATATATAAACTAACAAAATGTTCAGTTTCCAGTGTCAGCCTGTGGTCAGGTCTAATGTTGTCTGGCAACCACAAGAGTGCAAGAATGTCTGGTGAGAAAATTTCAACAAGACTCACAAAGAAAGAGGGATGAAAGGGCTAGAAGGTCTGATGAAAAAAGGCCACACAATGCACAAAGAAAGTGGGATGAAAGGGATAAAATGTGTGGGGAACAAAGACAACAAGCAGCACAAAGAAAAAGGGATGTTAGGGCTAGAATGTCTGATGAACAGAACAAAAGAAACAAGACTCATAAAGAAAAAGGGATGTAAAACACAGGTGTCTGGGATGCTGTGAGCATACAACTGCATGACTTGACGTGGACTATACAACTCAAGTAGCGTCAGATTTTTTCATGGACTTTTTGATAGTGTTTACTTTTGTTCAGTTGGTCACCATAGACCCTTATTATATCAGAAATCTTGTTATCTCCTTTCTGTACAAAAACATGAGATTACAACTTTTTCTCAGCCATCACTGCCAAATACATAAGGTAAGTAACATTTAAAATATATATATATATATATATATATATATATATATATATATATATCTATATATATATATATATATTTGGCTGGAGTATTACTTTAAGACCTTGTTACATAGCAGTAAAGGACAAACAGGTGCACTACAGGTAGCCCCTCATTCTGCAGCGCCGCTAGTGCTTTGTAAATCTTGTAAAGCCCACATAAAGCTGGGGTGAATTTCTTATGTTGAAGTAAATGACTAACAGGTGCACTACAGGTGGCCCCTCATTCTGCAGTGTCACTGGTGTTTTGTAAATCTTAAGACTAAACACAGTGCTCTACATAGCAGTAGGTGACAAATAGATGCAACTAGTTGATTCCTATTCTGAAGCGCATGGGTGAACTGAATTTTGAATTAATTTCAATGGTCACAAATCTGAATAAAATCTGCCAAGATCACAGTGGGTTAGAGATTTTGAAAGTGCATTCTAATGCAATGTTTAGATAGCAATGCATAAATATCGTATATAGTGAAGCAAGTATACATAGAGAGAGGGAGAAATACTGGTTAGTCTTCATTCTGGTCATTGCCTCAACATTGCACAGTAATTTAGAGGGCCTGCAGAAGTCATGTAGGACACTAGAGACGATGGCTAAGTTTGAAGGAGCCAGCTGCCTATTGTTAGTGCCTTGCTGCTGGGGCAATGAAGAAAGTGATACACCATTTCTACTGGCAAACATTGGACTTTCAAGAATGACGGACACTAACTGAGAAGAAGGAGAATTGCGATAGACAGAACAAGAAGGCAACTGGGCTAAGCAGAAAAACCAAAATAAACCTCATCCAGGAACGACTGCTGCTTTGTGGTGACCATCCAGAAGATGTTTAAGCAGATTAACGGCCACAAAAGAAACAATTTAGGACTTTGTACCAGGCTCATTTATTCTTGGTTTGACCCGTCTGGTGAGTCAAAGTGGTTTACATTTAACTGCTATAGAGCTGAGCAGAATAGATATTTGGTTCAAATGCTTCTGCCTCTAAAACAATAGAACAGTATATTTAGCACTCATATTTGCGCACTGATATCAATATACACTTCTGTTTCTTTTTCATGTTTGACTATACATATTAATATTTTTATGTGCATGTTCCAGGTGGGAGAATGTATTAGATGGTTCAGGTGGGTGGTTGTCGGTGAGGAAAAGAGGGTCACTGACAGTGCACACCATCACTTTTTTTGGTAATCATACGTAATTGTGATTGTTTGTATCAGTATAGTGAATGCCAATATCACACATTCTTTTTTTTTTCAGATGTACTGTTTTGTCGTCATTGTTTTGGGACTGGAGCAGAGAAAAAAGGAATGAGCCAATGACATTTGATGCTAGTGACCTTCTGAACAACATTCATCTACCCAGTGGGTAAGTGTAGCTGTCGCTTCTATTTAAGGTAGAGTGTTACAATAGGAATATTATTATTATAGCAGATTAATGTTTTTTTATTATAGTGCTATATATGTGTGTATATTGTGAAAGATCAGCCCTGACACCGACCGACAGACAGACAGACACCAAATATCCAAAAATCACACACATTTATTTTCCTCCCAATCTTTAGCACAACAAAATGCACAAACCCACAATGCTCAGTCCTTTCCCTTCTTATCTCTTTATTGCCGCCTCTACTCCTCTCCTCGCAAGCTCTGTCCTCTGCCTCCCAACCCCGGCTCTCTGAATGGAGTGAAGTGGCCTCTTTTATACTGCACCCGGAAGTGCTGCATGATAACCCAGCTCCTCTTCTGGCAGCACTTCCGGGTGTGGTGGAAGTGCAGCAGACCCAGGCTCTGGAGCTGTCCAGGCGCCCCCCCATTGGTTGCCACAGGCCCCAGCAGGGTTGAGCTTCTAAGCTCCAAGCCTGTGGCCCTGATACAAACCAGGGGGGCTGCCCTCTTGTGTCTGCGGTTGACATGTCCTCTCCCCTGGTCCTCTTCTTAGAAGGGTGTCCTGACCGGGTAAGGATCCCGGTCGTCTCTCACAATATATATATAGTCACACACATGCACATGGGATGCAGCCTAAGGGCTTAACTGAGAGTAAGACTCCGAGTCAGGGGTTGATGAAGTGCACCAATGCCTTTTCTCCCTCTTCCACAGACCACCAGAAGGGAAGCCCAGCTATAGCTCCACCCATTTCTGTTGCCAGACCACGCCCTCCTACTCACCTTACTTCCGCCAAGAACCCGCCTCTTCCTGCCCCCCACCTATAAGACCCAACCACTTCATTCTTCAATTCAGTCACGCTTTAACTCAGTCTTATATGATTACTCTTGATTTGCTAACTGAGATATTGTTTGTTACAATATGTGGGATGGATCCCCAAACCTCCTTTCTCTGTTTTTGTCTTGTTTTACTTTTATTTATACGGTATTAAAATTGTTATTATAGTGGTTAGTGCAGCTACCTTGCAGTTCCAGAAATCCTCAGTTTGAATCCCTGCCTGATTGCTGATTATGGACAGATTTTCATTAATGTGTTATGTACAATGTGTGCCTGGATACTCCACATTTCTCCCACATCATAAAGATATGCTTTTACGTTAGCTGGAAACTCTAAATTGACCCAATATGAATGGGTAAGAGTATTCCCTGTGACTGATAGGCACCTTAACTAGAGTTGGTTTAAGCCTTACACCTAGTGCTGCTGGGATAGGGTACTGATATAGAATTAACAGTAACAAAATGGATAAGACATAACTTCATCGGTTTCATCATTTGTGTGTTTTTTAGGTATAATAGGATGGAAATCCATAGCATTGCCTAAAACGTTAAGATACAGATGCCAAGGAATATCCTTATCATTTGGTTATTAACTGTCAAGTTTACTGATATTGAAAGTAAAGTACAGTCTAAATGTCAATGTCTTGTCTGAAAAATGCAGTAAGTAAAAATTTTAATAACTATTAGTCTACAGTTACATATTGTAATGTGCAGCAAGTCTGTGATTTCCTTCATAAAATATTGCACATACTGTTAGCATTTCATTTCAATCTTAACTATTTCTTTTGCCTAATCAGTTTACAGAGCATGCAGACATTCAGATGGAAAGGCCTGCCTATCTGTTTCTAATTATTCTGTTAAGTATTAATTTGTTTACAAAACAATGTGCTCCATCAGATTGTGCCAATAGGCATGGACACATAATTACATTTAAATCATTTTCTTTTCAGATTGCTTTTCAGGTAGAGCCATTCAGATATGAAGCCAAATCCTGGCTGTTTTTAACATGGAATTAGCAACCTGTGCTCTTTCAGTTTCAGTTCTTAGGACTAGTTGGTTATGCCTTCACAATGTTTTAGGTCAACAAAGGTGTAAAACACATTTTTGACATTAGCGATAAAATGTCATCTTTCCTTTTGTGTCCAGATGTGAATGATCCCATCTGTTTTATTATATTTCTTGCCAAAGGCAATGCGGCCTCTTAGTAAAGTGGTTCTCCTGGGTGCTGGACAAGGCTAACTGTCATCAGCGTTTCTCCTCCCCAGGGTCAGGGTAAACGTGCAGCTGAATCCCTCAGACATATAAGGGGCAGCTTCTAAGGGCGCGTACAGCAGCGTATAATAATGTGGTTAGCATACCCGCACAAATACTGAACTGGATGAAATGAGCAAACTGCATGTACAGTGGGCTGACATCACTTGTTCAGTGAAGTGCCTTCCTGCCCATCATTTCAAGTGTTATTTCTTAGCAGGAATACAAACCAAAGAATCCTGACATGCATAATAAATACTATGAAAATTAAAACTGGAAAACACATTTTGCTTCCTGAAAAATTTTTGGTGGCTATGATAGCTTCAAGCTGAACACAAATATAGTTTGAGATTGACTATATCAATTAGGAATTTGGAGGAACATTAAATTAACCTTTATTGAATTTAGTGTGTTGAATCTTTTACTTTGCTTGTTTGTTTTCATTTATGCCAAACATCTGATGCTCAGTGTCGAACAATCGATGGACTCCACTTGCTGTGATACCGCTTTTCCATAGTTATTATGTCCTGGTGAAACCTTTCCCCATGTTTGTCACTGACTGCACCAAGATTAACAGGGAAGAAGTCCAAGTGTGAATGCAGAGAATGAATCTTTAGTGACATCTTGCACTTCATTATTTTGTATGCTGTCAACCTGCTGAACATATCTGGTGCTCGGTAGAAAATTCTCAGCAACATGCTTTACATGTAATTTCTTCCAGCCCCACTAGCAGATATTTGGACCGTTGGTCAATGATGATGTGTCTGATATTTGAACCAACAAAAATGCCTTCCTTAATTTTGGCATAATGCTGCACTCCATTTGAAGTAGGAAGTTGGAATTTCCAAGTTTCTAGTTGGAATTTTTAACTGGAATGTCACCTTAAGTTGGATTTCCAACTCAAAAACACGGCAGCTGGTCTGTCGAATCCAAATTTATCTGACTTCAGGTCATGATGTCAATCCAAAATGGGGCCTTACACTGCAAACTTTAGTGAAAACTGTACTATTAGACTGTTTACTGTTGGGCGGAGTGGTAGCTCTGGGGCTAAGGATCTGTGCTGGTATTTGGAAGGTCGCTGGTTCAAATCCCATTACTGCTTGATGGGAACATATTCTATTGGGCCTTTGTGCAAGGCCCTTAACCTGAAAAAAATTGTTCATGGGGAGCTGTCCAAAGGCTGATCTCTACCTCTGACACCCAAAGGTCATACGAAAAGACAATATTCCCCTGGAGATTAATAAAATATATCATAATGTGTATTAGCACTTCTGACTATTTTAGTGTCTCATTAAATCAGTCATACACACAGTACTGTCCAACTTCTATCTATGGACACTGTTGTTATGGTGCTCGGATACATAAAATACAGCATAATGCATTGTTATTAACTGCTATTTATTCTGATTGAGAAAGCACAACAAATGTTTTTTCTGGAAATGTCTATATTGGTTTTCCAAATGTTTTACTGGAACACAGTCAACTCGAGTGTGACGTCATTCCCAGCTACAACATCTGACTTTGGAGGTAAATGGAATGTATCATAAGTTATGTGTGGAAACACCTGTCTCAAATATTGAAATCAAACCAAGTTTTACATGAAGAGGTGGCAAAAAATATCTTTGTTAGGTCAACAAGTGGTTTAAGTGTCACATGTTCACGGAGTGGCCAATTCTTTTTTATGTAAGGAGACTCTTTAACATGGATGTTCCATTTGTAAAGGAAACAGCAGCACTGGGTATATTCAGGCTGATTTTAGATGAGCTCAGATGTTCCATTTGTACTTGTTGTACTGTATATGTATACTAATAATATGAGGGGTGTGACCACCACGGGGTGCAACCCGACACAGACAGGCAGAGACACGAATTCCAGCACAGCACACACTTATTTCAGTGATGATGCACTTTTTCCTCGCTCCCTGCTGCAGCACAATACAATGCACCAAGCACACACCAAATAAACAGTCCCTTCTTTTCTTTTCTTCTTCTCCCTCTTTCTGCCGCCACTCCTCCCTAGCTGTCCCCATAGAACCCAACAGGGCTGCATCAAACTCCAACTCCCAGCATGCCCTGCAGGAATCCGTGGTGCCAGAGCCACCAAGGGGGGCTGCCATCTAGCCTCTCATGGAAGGTAATGCCTTGTGGAAACTCTCTCCCCTGGTCCTTCCATCCAGTTGATGTCCTGACTGAGTAATGGCCCTGGCCATCCATCACAGGAGAAATCACAAAAGTAGGCGATTGCAATAAAACAGTGCTTGATAGGTAAATTCAAAGTACATTTTTGCTATTTCGACCAGGACCGTGTTAGCAGCATTATAGCAATGGAAAGCAGTGCACTGGGGCCCCTACCTACACAACCACTCAGCAAATCACAACATACATAGATTGGCATGGGGCCCCTATGCTCGTGGTGACCCCATTCAAATGCCCAGCATGCCCATGCGTTAAGACAGTCCTGATCTCAACCACAGAAGGTCCAAAGCCCAGCTTAGAAAGGAGAAGGGTGCTGTCATGGGGCTAGCTACCCCACTCCATCAAATCAATAGCTACAGAAACACCAATAGAAACCAAACATGCCTTGGTCCTTAGTAAGGTAGGACCTAGACAATTTATGATACTTTGTAGCAAAAGTCAGAAGTTTCTGGAAGTCACAAGCCGGATAGTTCTTCTTTCGAGCTTTTGACCAGCTCAAATAATATCGAACATGAAAAGTAAGAACCACATATTAAGCAGGGAAAACAGCACAAATAGCATCAGAGATATGAAGAGCTACAAATTTGTCCTAAATAGAATCAATGAGACCAGATGGATACAGGATAGACAAAGACAATTGGCCACAGGGGAGTTTCTGCTGTACACCGGACATGAAGAGTACAACACCCCTCATATCCCTGGAGTCACACTGGTGTTATCCAGAGGGCAGTTGTGGAATGGGAAGCTCATGGCCCCAGAATTATCATGGTATTCTTCCGTAACAAGAAAAAGAAAATAACTATGAATACTGTGCAGTGCTATGCACCAACAAATGACAGTGATAAAGAGGAAAAGGAGCAGGACTACAACAGGCTGTAGGCCATCCTGGAGATGCACACAGACAGAAACTTTAATATCCAAATGATGGAATTCAGTGCAAAGGTGGGAAGTGACAACATCGGGTCTAAAGAAGTGATGGGGATTCATGGACTTGAGGATATGAATGAGAATGAGGAGTGCTTTGCAAGCATGTGTGATTTGAATAAACTGGTCATTGGGGGTAATGTATTCCCACAAAAGAAGATAAATAAGGCAACCTGAGTGTTACTAGACCATGTAACCGAGAACCAGATTGATCACATCTGCAAAGGTAAGAGGTTCCGAAGATCCCTATAGGATGTCAGAAAGAAGAGAGGGGCAAATGTAGTGTCAGACCATCATCTGATGACAGCCAGACTGAAGCTGAAGAAAGACTGGAGGGAAGAATGGAGCATCAAGACACAAGTATAACACAAGACGTCTGAAGGACGCAAGGAAGAAAGAAGACTACCGTCTGGCAATGAGTAACAAAATCCATACTCTCAAAGGTGTTCAGGAAGCAAAATCTTTGTAGCCCAGTGCAAGTGATCATCTGAGCCATATGCAATTATACTGTAAAGCGTGGCTTTGGGATGTCTGTAATGGATTAACAAGCTTCTAATTCAGCGTTTCCCAACCTTTTTTTTCTGCACACTTTTTGTATCCGAAAATATCCCAAGGCACAATGCTATTCTACTGACCACAAATATCTCATACATGTCCTCAACTGTCTGAAAGGGCAGGACTAAGACAGCAGCTGGTAAAAAAGCAGCTCAGAAAGCAGCATTTGCAGATACAGCACTTAGTGAGCACTTTGGTAGCATCTCCCTTTGCCTACCCCTCTCTAACTCAGAGGCAACTCTTATGCCCACTATGCACCGGCCCTGTGAGACTCGCTGGCCACCCCACACCTAGCAGTCAGAAGACGCGTCCAAAGTGTTCTAAGTGCTACAGTATGTCTGCAATATCGTTATTGTGGAGCTGCATTTACGCCAGCTTCTCTAGGTGGTTCTGTCCTCCTCTGACAGGTCCCAACCATCCGAGGAGCTTGTCCCTCTCAAGTTCAGACCTGGGTGCACTACACTATTTCCGTGGCATAACTGGGTAGCCCTCACAGCACACCTCTGTGCTGCGGCACACTTTTTTGAAAAACAAAGTTCTAATGAATGGCAGAAATTTCCACATACTGTATATTTCGTACGGGTGAGAGCTTTTTTGGATACTATACTTTATTTGTGGCCTTGCGATGGACTGGGCCTTGTCCTGTCTTAGTTCCTCCATTGCATCTGGCACCCCATGACCCTAAACTGGATTAAGTTGGTTTGAGAATTTTATGTTACTTTACATGTTTTTCTTTTACTTATTGATTAATATTTTTCTTATTTAACGCACAAACACCAAGTGAATTTCCCACATATGATAAACATTTTTATCATTACTTTACCCTTGGGTCTATGCCTGATTTAACGTTTTCTTGAACTTATGCAATTCATTTTTCTAAATACTAAGCCATTTTTATCCATGAATCGTTCTGGCTTTGTTTCAGAAGTTAAACAAAATATCTTAAATCTAATTCACTATGCTATATTTTAAAGTATCGCTCTTGCAGAGTAAAACAGCACATAGTAAACATTTTAAGAGAAATGAATGGCCTTCATGCAACAAAAGAAAAAAAAAATTGAGCAACTTCATTCTAGCCAATCATTCATCATTCTGGGCTTCTGCTTAGCTGAGTTGTCGCCCGCTGAATTCACTCATGGCTTTGACGGGGTGAATCTTCTTCTTGGCAGACCCTTTCCTCACAGTGGCATAAGCTTCTTCCGGCTTCTCCTTCTTTACCAATGGTTTCTTTTCTGGTGCTCTCATTCTCCACATGACAACAGGAGGCTTGGGCCCAAAGGGGCTGTGAATCCGGATTATATTTGTGGAAGCAATGTAAGACATTTTCACGGTCTGGACTACAGCATTCATTAGGTTTTTTGCAGCCTGGATGAGTGATGTGACACTGTCAAGCTGAAAAAAAAAAGATAAAATGACTAATATTAGAAAAACCCATAAGCAAGTGCTCTTACAGAAAAAAAGTGTTTCTGAAGGGTGCTTAGGAAAAGCTTTTTGTTTCATCTATCTGTTTTCGGAACGCAATAGATTCATTTTAGGAGTTGGGGTATAGATTACAGAAATTTGAAATGGTCATTTTTCTTTGTTGTCCAAACAGACCACCCTTGGACCCACGGTGCATTTCTTTGATTGATCAGGATGTGTCATTCTGCTGTTTTTACCTCGGGCATATCTAACATAAAGTCAAGATACACCAATTTCAGCCGAGACAAGAAGAAATTCCATTATCATTTGTTCGTTCTTTGGTCATTGACGTTTTTATTTCAACACACCAGATTAATTGCTTTTGTTGTTTGCCTCACATTGACTTGCACAATACCAGAGAGTCTAACAGTGGTCTTCTCAGTTTTCTAAAGACTCGTAATACTCATTTAGATTACAGTGCACACTCCTTGGAACGCTCTCCATGGGTTGGTTTCAGATCAAGCTCTAGCTTAAAACTCTTTCAATTCAGTGTGAAAATTTTTTTTCACTTTGAAATGTTGAGATGATTTAACATCTTGAACTACGGAGTACTGTTCATTGATCTTATACTGGTTCCAGATTTGACTAGTAATTCTTATTGATTATTGCCCTGTAGACCAGTGATATGTTTCATATTATTTAGACACAAAAGTAAAAATAACATCGTACTCTATTCACTAGATATAAAACTGCAACAGCGGCAACTTCAAATATCCTTCCTGTCAGTATCTTAACCCGCTTATTCAATTTGACGTTGCATCCCAAAATTATACTTTTCTTGCTTGCATTTTACTAGGATTTCCCAATCTTAAATTTACTGCAAGTGCCATGGTGGTAAGATGGGCATCCCGGCTGGGTGAGACAACAACTTCTCGCCCAGCCGGAGAACTATAAGGGATGGACCAGCAGAAGGCAGAAGCCAGGAGCAGTTCCATCCCCCATATAACAGGAAGCAGTGGTCCTCTCAAGGCGTTCCAGTCTGATCACCCGTAGGGGTGCATGGAAACTGGAGTCTGGAAGTGCAGCCTTGTCAGGGTCCCTGGGGGCCATTAGAGGTTGCTGTTGGTGGAGGATCTCCCTGGTTCCCACATGACCTGGAAGTGCATCCAACAGAATGCACCATGGTACCAAAAGCATTCCTGGGTTCGGCTTGAGAAGAGTTCCACCGACACTCACAAGGAGGGTGGAAGGAGAGAAAAGAGACCCAACTTGTTTTGGGATTATGTAATTACTGGCGGTAAGATACAGTGTGTATTAAAAATGACTTTATTTAAACCCAGGACTGTGTTGAGCATTACTGTGTCTGAGGGTTGGGGCTCAGTGAAGCCCCTTACTGGTTACATCACTAATTTAAACCTTTTAGATTAACCAGTCCTGACTCTACTGCCTTGTTAGCTTATACTGTCAAAACTATTCCCCTGTTCATTTTTATTTACGAAGATGATTTCCTCATAATGTATCATGCATTAAATAATCTTTAAGTTTGTTTTCTTATACATTATCATGCAGCATATTTTCTTGAATTTAATCCGGCTACTTAAATTTCTTGGCAATATGCTTTGAGATGGGCTGCACAGAAAAGGGAATTATCTACATAAATAAAATTATTATACCTTCTGTCTGTCTTCTGAATTTTTTTGGCTTCGTTTGATGTTATTTATCCATTTTGCACACAAAGAACCTCATTTCTACACTCAAATCATATCTTGTCTGTTTGTTTACCAGTCATGCAAAAAATAGCTGAGCGGATTTTCAACAAAAACGTGCATGCAGGTTACAGTTTCTCCAACTTAAAATATACAGAAGGGGAAAAATTTGTTGGTACCCTTACAGCTCATTGAAAAAGTGCCATCTGCCTCCTGAAAAGTGATTAAATGAAAAGCAATGGCCTCATGTAGATCTGCATGCCTTTGACATGTCATCGAGAAAAGCAAAGCAAGTGTAGAAAGAGATCAAGTGTTGCTTATTCTACAAAGATATTCTAAAATGGCCTGCACACATTTGTTGGTACCCCTAGAAAAGATCATAAATAATCTGGATTAGCTGTTTTCTTTAATTAGTATCACACACGTGTCTCCCATTGTGCAATCAGTCATTCAGCCTTTTTAAATGGAAACAAGTAGTTCCTCTGCTGTTTGGTATCATTGTGTGTCCCACACTGAACATGGACCAGAGAAAGAAAATGAGAGAGTTGCCTGAGAAGATCAGAAAGAAAATTATAGACACGCATGTTAAAGGCAAAGGCTAGAAGACCATCAACAAGCAGCTTGCTGTATCTGTAACAGCAATTGCAAATATTATTAAGAAGCTTAATACAACATTGCAGAAGTGCAATAAATTGAAACACGACCTACAGTAGATGAGTACACTGACAAATAAGATGCAACAGCAGTGCCACAAATTATGGGTTAAGACTGAAGTTGACACCTCTAAAGGAACCTATACTGTGACAAAGCTTCAGCAGATTAATACAAAATATAAAGGTAAAAAAACAAATCATAGCAATCAACCAGAGGAAATTAAAGCTGGAATGAACTGTGTGTCTGTAGCTGCAGTAACCTTCTGAGATGATCTGTTCTAGAAAGATTTGCACCAACCCTCTGGAATATTTATTCCAGGAGTTGACCATTCTATAGTGCTGTCCTGGAGAATTTAAAAGGTAATCATTCAAATTACAGTATATACTCACGTATAAGTTGGGGCTTGAAACCTGAAAAATCAATCATAAAATCAGACCCCGACTTATACGCCCGTTCAAAAATATCAATTACATTTTTTTTTTTTTACATCTTCTCGCATCAGTTTCTCAGACACATTGAAGTTTGTTGTAGTAGCACAGTTACCAATTTCTTTTGCTACTTCAACGACTTTTAATTTAAAATAAGCTTCATATTTTCTTCTGATCGAATGCTCCATCGTAGATACCTGGTGGCATGGATTGTGGACTATCTTAAAGACAGACCTCAATATGTGCGTCTTGGGAACTGCACGTCTGACATTGTGGTCAGCAACACAGGAGCGCCACAAGGGACTGTACTTTCTCCGGTCCTGTTCAGCCTATATACATCGGACTTCCAACACAACTCGGAGTCCTGCCACATGCAAAAGTTTGCTGATGACACTGCTATTGTGGGCTGCATCAGGAGTGGGCAGGAGGAGGAGTATAGGGACCTAATCAATGACTTTGTTAAATGGTGCGACTCAAACCACCTACACCTGAACACCTGCAAAACCAAGGAGATGGTGGTGGATTTTAGGAGGCCCAGACCCCTCATGGACCCCGTGATCATCAGAGGTGACTGTGTGCAGATGGTACAGACCTATAAATACCTGGGAGTGCAGCTGGATGATAAATTAGACTGGACTGCCAATACTAATGCTCTGTGTAACCCTAACACTTGCCTTTAAGGCCAAAACTGGAGCTGCACCACCTTACATATCAGCACTGGTCAAGCAGCGTGTCACTTCTCGCTGTCTCAGAACATCAAGCACTGCACGTCTCGAACCACCCTTACTTAAAAGAAGAGGACGACATGCATCAAGACTCTTTGCAGTGTTGGCTCCTCAGTGGTGGAACGAACTTCCTCTTGCTGTACGAACAGCGGAGACCCTCACTGTCTTCAAACGTCGCCTGAAGACACACTTCTTTCAACAGCACTTGGACTAAAGTCCCCATACTTTTTTTTCTACCCTTTTTTCTCAAAAAAAAAAAAAAAAAAAAATTTTTTACTAACTTACTATTTTCTTCTAGCAGGGTTTTGTATACAACTTGGTCAGCGGTAACTTGTTTAATGACAGTAGATTTAATCCTAGCCTTAAAGACTTAAGAACAGTCGTAGACTACTAAGCACTGTTGTAAGTCGCTCTGGATAAGAGCGTCTGCTAAATGATGTAAATGTAAATGTAAATGTGTAAGAAAGGACAGAGCCAGTAATACTTTCTTAGAAGGCTGGCGTCCTTCAACATCTGCAATAAGATGCTGCAGATGTTCTATCAGACAGTTGTGGCGAGCGCCCTCTTCTATGCGGTGGTGTGCTGGGGAGGCAACATTAAGAAGAAAGACGCCTCACGCCTGGAAAAACTGGTGAGGAAGGCAGGCTCTTTTGTTGGCATGGAGCTGGACAGTTTGACATCTGTGGCAGAGCAACGGGCGCTCAGCAGGCTCCTATCAATTATGGAAAATCCACTGCATCCACTAAACAGTGTCATCTCCAGACACAGGAGCAGCTTCAGCGACAGACTGCTGTCACTGTCCTGCTCCACTGACAGATTGAGGAGATCGTTCCTGCCCCAAACTATGCGACTCTTCAATTCCACCCGGGGGGGGGGGGGGGGGGGGGTAAACATTAACATTATATAAAGTTATTGTCTATTTTTACCTGCATTATTATCAATCTTTAATTTAATATTGTTTTTTTGTATCAGTAAGGTGCTGCTGGAGTAAGTGAATTTCCCCTTGGGATTAATAAAGTATCTATCTATCTATCTATCTATCTATCTATCTATCTATCTATCTATCTATCTATCTATCTATCTATCTAGATAATGGATTCTCTTACGATAAAGGTGTATTAGAGTGTGAGATACAAAAAACACAAAACAGTGCAAATGTTGCTTCGGAAAAATTCGGTTATTACCGTGTAGTCATGCAGGCACAAAACATAGAAAAAAAGGCAGTGTGCTCTATGGTTACTCTCTCAGGTGGGCGTTAGCATATCATAATCTCTTGGATCAATAGCGTGAGTTTTCTGCATTCGACTTATACGACTGACATTATAAAATACTGGAAATTATATGGTAAAATCAAGCCCTGACTTATCTGCAGGAGGACTTAAACAAGGGTATATATGGTACTCCAAATAGAAAGGAAAGAGTGAACATAAGAACATAAGAAATCTGAGAAATGAGGAGAGACCCATCTAGTCCAGGGGTCCCCAACTCCAGTCCTGGAGGGCCGCAGTAGCTGCAGGTTTTCATTCTAACTCTTTTCTTACTTAGTGACCTGTTTTTGCTGCTAATTAACTTCTTTTGAATTCATTTTAATTGACTTGCTCTTGGAGACACGGACCCCTTAATTTTTTTTTTCCTTAATTAGCAGTCAAACAATAATGAGGCACAAAATGAGCCAAAACAGGAACAGCAAACTGTGTCCATCATACAATATCTGAAAATAAAGAAAGGTGAAGGTCTTAGGAATGTTGATCTGCTCAGGTCCACAAAACAATTGAACAGTACTCTTAGAAAAGAGAAAATCAACAATTTTGGAAATGTCTGCTTTTGCACAATGAGAGCAGCAACAAGCCATGGAATTAAAGAACGGGTTTAATTAATGACAAGACTCGTGCCTAATTAAGCAACTGGTTGAAGTCAAATTGGTTGGAGTTTGAGGCCCTGAGTTAGTTGGTCTTCTGTTGGCTCACTCTCTTTACATTTCATTTCTGTTTGTGTGCCATTTAAGGAAAGAAATAAATCAATTTAGAGAAACGATGAAATAATTCAGAGGAACAAATCTTAAAAAACAAGTTAATTAAAATTAATGCAAAATAAGTTAATTAGCAGCAAAAACAGGTCACTAATTAAGAAAAGAGTTAGAATGAAAACCTGCAGCCACTGTGGCACTCTAGGACCGAAGTTGGTGACCCCTGATCTAGTCCAACTAGTTTGCTTACTTCGCTAATAGCTAAGATGTCTCTGTTACGATTTACTCTAGATTTATTACTTTTTAAACTAAGCTTGATTTCTTTAATTTGGTGCAGATGACTTAATTGAGTCCTGCCCTAATTACCCACTTATTGAGTTGCCTACTGTTATTAAATCACCTGGGTTTGTTATAAAAAGAAGCTTGTGTGTGTTTCTAGAAGAAAGTGTGTGATAGATAAATTTGGGTTTAACAGAGCAACGTATGGAGAGTTTGGGTTAAATGGTCTAGCTTTTGGTTCTTTGTTTTCTTGCTGCTTGTTAAAAGAAATGTAATTGTTGTAAGCTAGCCATTCAGGTGATAAATGTGGAAAGTGTGTGTGTCTAACTGTGTAAACTTTGTTTAGTTAGATTGATAAGTTAGTGTTCTCCTCCTGCCTTGCTTCTGCTGTGTGTGTAACTGTCTCCATATTTTGTGACATTGTCTTTTTAACCTTTAAACCTCCACATACTGGGGGGGTTATTGCACCCCCATACCCCCCCATACCCCAAATACTTTTTTGCTGCACTTAAGGAAATGTCACAATTCACCAAGAAAAAGTGAAATTTTAATGGAACTCTTTTTATTTTCATGCAAAGAGCATCACAATTACTGCAACACTGATCATTTTACACATTGCTAATCTATCCATCCATTATCCAACCCACTGAATCCGAACACAGGGTCACGGGGGTCTGCTGGAGCCAATCCCAGCCAACACAGGGCACAAGGCAGGAACCAATCCCGGGCAGGGTGCCAACCCACCGCAGGACACACACAAACACACCCACACACCAAGAACACACTAGGGCCAATTTAGAATCGCCAATCCACCTAACTGCATGACTTTGGACTGTGGGAGGAAACCCACGCAGACACAGGGAGAACATGCAAACTCCACGCAGGGAGGACCCGGGAAGCGAACCCAGGTCTCCTAACTGTGAGGCAGCAGAGCTACCCACTGTGCCACGGTGCCGCCCACACACTGCTAATGAACTATAAAAACTACTGCAATAATCTATTATTCTATGTACAAGGTGCAACTGACGCCATTGATGAAATTCAGTAAATCACCGAGCCAACTGCTCTTGAATTGGCTGCACACAAACACACAGCGGCCAACACTGATGCTGGCAGGCTAGTCTAGTGCAGTGGCTGAATCTACAGTGAGGCTACAGGGGGCGGCAGTGGTCATGAGCTGGCTGGTCAATGAAAGTATGGCACTGACTGACCAGCTCTGGAGTGCTGGCAAATTGCATTGGGAACTGACTACAGCCGGCTGTGGTGTTCAACAAATGTACATCACCAAAAATACTCGGATCTGGCGTGCTAGCAAATTGCATTGGGAACCGACTATAGCTGGTTGTGGTGGTTTAAGGGTTAAAGCTGTTTTTTTTTCCCCCTCTTTTTTTTTGTTTTGTATCGTTCTCTCTCTCGCACTTGTGTTATATACCCCTAGGCCATAACAGTCCCCATATCTCTTCTAGCATCATCACTAGATGTTTGAGTGCAATTGTTAGAGGCGGACAGGAGGTTAGGAGAAGAAAATCCCAGTATTAGTTACAAAATTGATTGGTGCTGGAGCTTGCATTTGTTGTTTTAAAGGTATTGCCTGTGTTGTAATAGCAAGGTTGGTCACAAGTGCTTTGTAAGGTGTTATGAATTAGGCGGTTTGAAGATGTAATGTTCATGCTACAGTGTAACAAAAGTTAATATATTAGTATCACTGAATTAGTAACTGAGATGCATCCCATAGTTTGACATGGAGAAACCTCTGTGTCAGGTTCAAGTCAACTGGGCAGTGTGCCTAGGCATTCTACTATGACGGCTCCCAAATCGCCTCTCTCCAATTTTTCATTTGCTCTTTACCCGGACACTGAGCTGTAGTATTATACCTATGCTCTGACAACAATTCCGCAGATTCCAAGCCAAAGAGTTCAAATGACTAAAAGCCATTAACTGTCACCTCCATTACAGTGAGATATTTGAACATTTGTTGAAGATCAACCTGATGACACAGACTTGGCCCTTTGAATATGACCACCAAATAGCTTACTGTGCAAATATCGTAATCTCCAGTCATCTCTGATTTTTATTGTCAGTTTCTATTTTGTTTGTCACCTTTTTCATTACTGTATGTCATCCAATGTTGATGTGGCTCTGGTTACTACCGTAAATGTATTACGCATTATATTATGTGTCTTATAAATAGATATATCTGAGTAAAAGTAATCAGAAGGCCTGACGGCAATGTCAAGAGAGACGCATTACATTATGGTGTTGACTTCATTTTTAGAATTCTTAATAGGTGCTACCTTCTGTCCATCTCCAAGGCCAGTCTGTGCTTATTTCCCAGACTTGTATAACAGACATAGCTGCTATTACTTTTACTTGAATTGACAATAAAATAGATTTCTTATCATGTGCTTTGTGAGAACTGCTTTCATCAGCGTACACGTTTGTGTTTTGGTGCCCTTGCCTATTGGGCGGTGTCTCAATCTGTTGTTTCTACATTACAGCATTGCTGCATCAAGTTGTTGACCTACAAGAACTTAAGAACAATGTCTTGAAGAAGCATCTTCTTAGAAGTTTATCTAAAATATAAACATTTGATATCCCTTACCCTACATGTAACTTCAGCACCTTTCCTTTGTATTGTTGAATGTCTGAAACGTTCTTTATCAGTACTGCAGTGTGCATTTCCGTAATGTCTACTTCTCAGACTCTGACATTTTGATGCGTCTTGCTTGCTTTTATATTTCTTGTCTTATAAGGTGACTCTCGGCATGGCTTCTACATTTCACACAGTGACGCTTCCTGTTTTACTTAGTCACCAAAGCCACACTGACCATTCTCACCAATGCCAAATTGATCAATAAGATTGTTTTTTAATTATCAAAAATGTATAATGAAATCTTTCATTCACACGAGAGATGTTCATAAAGTTTCTGCACTTTTTTATATTTCCGTTGGAAACAGGGAAGGTGGGAGGAGTAGTAATTGGTCGTGTCTGAGAGTGTCATGTGACTAGTTCTGTTTGGCAAGCTGGCTGCCCTTGCAGTTTAGCATAAGAGTTGTCACCCTGTGGTGAAGATGGCTGTGAAACTTCTAAGTTCTGTCATATGCTTTTTGTGGGCAGAAGGTGTGCCAGGAGCACAAATTCATCTCTGCATGTGTTCCCAGTATGGTAATAAAGTCCTCTCTCGTAGAGTCGTCTATGAATGGATTGAAATGTTCGAAAATGGCCATACTAGTGTGACGAATGCAGAGCACTCTGAATATCCAGCTACAGCCACAACCACGAGGAATGAAGAAAGATGATGAAGTGAAAGCAGTGGTGCATCAGTGGCTATGCGCTCAACCAAAAACATTTTTTGCATTGGCATTAAAAAGTTGTTAAAATGCTGGGAAAATTGCATTGCACAATGTAGAAAAGTGATGTAATTTGTTTTTGAAATTTTTAATAAATAGCGTGGAATACAGACCCTTAATTTACTACTTTATAGACGCCCCTTTGGCAGTGGTTGCAGCTTTGAGTCTTCACAGGTATGTCTCTACAAGGATTTTAGAAATTTTTGCAAATGTATTAAATAAAAAAAAAAAGCTGAAATATTACTTTGACACACATATTCAGACCCCTTACCAAGTACTTCATAGAAATACCGGCCTGGAGTCGTCTTGGGTGCAATGCGATACATGCCACACTTCTGGATTTGACCATTTTCTTCAATTCTATACTGCAGATCCTCTCAGGCTCTGTCAGAATTAATGAGGACTATTGGTGGATAGTTATTTTCAGATCTCTCCAGAGATGTTCGATTAGGTTTAAGTTTGGGCTCAGGCTGGGTCACTCAAGAGCACCCCCAGAGTTGCCTGTTGGAAGGTGAACCTTTGGCTCACTGTGAGGTCTAGAGCAGGGGTAGGCAACGTCGGTCCTGGTGAGCCGCAGTGGCTACAGGTTTTCATTCCAACCCAATTGCTTAATTAGAAACCAATCATTGCCAATCTCAGACCTTATTTAATTTTATGGCTTGTTAGTCTGTGCAATGTAAGGCTTTTATATCGTAAATTTTTTTCCTTTCCAAGTATATCATCCAAATGATTTGAAGCCTAAAACAGATCATTTTCAGTCTGTCACATTTTTCTATTAAGTGTTTTATTAAATCAAACCGTGCATGATGAACACACACAGATGTAATTGGAAAAAAGCTAGCTGGAGAACTGCTGGCTGCTTTGTCTTTTACATCTTATTGCTAATAAGGAGCAATTAAAACACTGAATGCAGCATTTTAAGATTGAAATAAGCAATTAAGGTTGGAGAACCTTAACAAGCGAGACCACTAAAATGAAGCATTAAAATGTCACTTAAGCAATATGTGCTTCATCAGCAATAATTGAGTTCTCGTTAAGGAACTGGGTTGGAACAAAAACCTGCACATACTGCGGCACTCCAGGACCGACGTTGCCTACCCCTGGTCTAGAGCACTCTAAAGGAGGTTTTCACTAAGGACACCACTGTACTTTGCACCATTCAGCTATCCCGCAAACCTGACTAGTCTCCTGGTCCCTGCCACTGACAAACAACCCCATTGCATAACACTGCCATCACCATGCTTCACCACTGGAATAGTATTGCACAGGTGATGAGCCGTGTCTGGTTTCTAGACGTAATGCATAGAATTAAGGCTAAACAGTTCAATCTTGGTTTCATCAGACCAGAGAATCTTGCTTCTCATAGGCTGAATGTTCTTTAGGTGCCTTTTTGCAAACTCTTGACACTGACATAAATACCAAATTAGTGGAGTGCTGCAGAGGTGGTTGTCCTTGTGGAAGCTTCTCCCATCCCCACACAGGTCCTCTGGAGCTCAGCCAGAGTGATCATTGGGTTCTTGGTCACCTCTCTCACCAGTGGTGGATTTTGGTATGGGCAACATGGGTAGCCAACCAGTGTGGCATCTTGCTGGGAATGGCACAGGGTATCTGAACAAAAAAAATCAGAATGGTGATTACGTCCTGATGAGGTCAATCAATTTAGGGAGCCATTTATAAAAGTTAAGTGCCACTTGCTCTGTGAACTGAAGGGGCACACGAGGGGGAACCCCCATCTCTGAAGTTTTGTAATACTGTTTGTGCACCGCTTATCAAAGCTAAGGGGCACGCATATTCCATAAATTACACAGGGGGGCACCATTAATGTAACTGAAGGGGTGCCTAACTTAATACTGACTACCCGCTAGGGACACCGAGGGGCAAACACCTAGGGCTCCAAATGGGCTTTTACCGGCAATAAGTCTCACCAAGGCTCATCTTCCGCTGTTTCTTAGTTTGGACAGGCAGCCCACTCTAGCAAGAGTTGTGGTTGTTGCAAACTTATTGCATTTAATAATTATGAAGACGAAGTTGTTCTTGGAAACCTTGTGCCTCGACACAATAATCTTGTCTCTAAGCTAATTCCTTCTTCCTCATGTATCACAATTAATCAAAATTGTAAGACACCCTACATGTTAACAAAGAGGCAAATGGCAAACATTGGTGATAATCTGGACAGTTCAATAAATGTGCGACAGGGGCCAGTGGGAACAAAAATTTTGGCAGATGATACAACCCAATAAATGCCCCACTCACCTTCAGTAAGTCCAAGACATCAGTCACCTTAAAATCCCAAACAAGTCACTCCAGGAACTCTTTTCTCCCCAGTGCCGTATTTATTTTTAATAAA
Source organism: Erpetoichthys calabaricus (assembly GCF_900747795.2). Lineage (NCBI taxonomy): Eukaryota > Metazoa > Chordata > Cladistia > Polypteriformes > Polypteridae > Erpetoichthys > Erpetoichthys calabaricus. The sequence continues at coordinate 314,556,372 of NC_041395.2, forward strand.
AAAAAAGTGTGGCAAAGTACAGGGAGATTCTCTTGAAAGAGGCCCCGAATATTCCGTTGTAACTCCTGTTAGGATGAAGAAATCTGAGCCAAAAAAAAACGCTATATACCTTGACGTATGTGTGATCAATTGCATTACATTCTGTTTTCTGCCAGACACATTTTGACGCGGCGCTCCATGTTTCTGAACATATTGGCAAGCGTCTCGGGCAGGGGTGCGGAATAGCAGCAATTTCACATTTGATATTTTCCTTCAGATCTTCCAAAGTGTGAGGTTTGTTTCGATGGACTTTTCCTTTTGAGCATACCCCAAAGGAAGAAGTCTGGTAGTGTCAGATTCGGCAACTATGGTGGCCAAAGCTTTTTTGAAATTACCCTGTTGCTGAAGAAGGACTCAATTTCTGTCATGCTCCTTGCTGATGTGTGACACGTTGATCCATCTTGCTGGAAGTAACCTTCCGTTAACTCACGATCATCCAGTTGATTCTGACATCGCTTAAACAAATTGGTGACCAAAAAGGTTCACACCATGAAGATGCGCTGCTCAATACTGTACACCAGGGGTAGGCAACGTCGGTCCTGGAGTGCCACAGTATGTGCAGGTTTTTGTTCCAACCCAGTTCCTTAACGAGAACTCAATTATTGCTGATGAAGCACATATTGCTTAAGTGACATTTTAATGCTTCATTTTAGTGGTCTCGCTTGTTAAGGTTCTCCAACCTTAATTGCTTATTTCAATCTTAAACTGCTGCATTCAGTGTTTTAATTGCTCCTTATTAGCAATAAGATGTAAAACAGGGGTAGGCAATGTCAGTCCTGGTGAGCCGCAGTGGCTACAGGTTTTCATTCAACCCAATTGCTTAATTAGAAACCAATCATTGCCAATCTCAGACCTTATTTAATTTTATGGCTTGTTAGTCTGTGCAATGTAAGGCTTTTATATCGTAGATTTTTTTCCTTTCCAAGGATATCATCCAAATGATTTGAAGCCTAAAACAGATCATTTTCAGTCTGTCACATTTTTCTATTAAGTGTTTTATTAAATCAAACCGTGCATGATGAACACACACAGATGTAATTGGAAAAAAGCTAGCTGGAGAACTGCTGGCTGCTTTGTCTTTTACATCTTATTGCTAATAAGGAGCAATTAAAACACTGAATGCAGCAGTTTAAGATTGAAATAAGCAATTAAGGTTGGAGAACCTTAACAAGCGAGACCACTAAAATGAAGCATTAAAATGTCACTTAAGCAATATGTGCTTCATCAGCAATAATTGAGTTCTCGTTAAGGAACTGGGTTGGAACAAAAACCTGCACATACTGTGGCACTCCAGGACCGACGTTGCCTACCCCTGCTTGTACACCATCATCCTGATGAGAAGTCGAGTGACTGAGTGAAGGGGTACGGGCGAGATGCACCCAGATGTTGCAAACGAAGGTTAAATGTTGTGACGGCTGTCCAACGCCTACCTCATCACTCCGATGAGGGGCTCCATATACTGAGGAGCACATTGCACGTTGTTTTGTTCAGATTGCTTCATCCTAGCAAGAGTTATTAGAGTATGCAGGGCCTCTTTCAAGTGAATCTCCCTGTATTAAAGGTGTACAGATTTATAGATAATTCCTAAGTATGGAGAATGTCTTTGTAGAGGTATTTATTGGAGGACTAAATTTAAATGACATCAATATGTCTGACATTTATTAATTTATTTTAAAATGTAATCTTTTTGTCCCAATCAAATACATATTTTAAACCTGGTCCCTTCATTTTCACAATTTCTTTATTCCTAATTGGGGACCAAGAGCTCAAACTTCAAGACATATATAAGATGCCAATACTTAAAAAAAAAAAATATATCTTTGTACTGTCCTCGGTGTAATTAAAGAAATCACGCACACTCTATACATAAGGCTAACCAGCTGGGTGTGAAAACCAAGGCATGACCCTGTGTGGTGGCAAAGCAACCAACTGTGCCACCAAAGACCCAGGACGCAGGAACAGGATGACATTTCTACAACTTGTGCACCACTTTTTAACATATGCTCTTGAATTCTTGCATATATAAATGAAATATTGTGACAGACTGACCAGATGGCAAGCCATTGCCAGGGCAGAAAAGACATGAAAGTGTTACAGAACAGTCGATGGGCCTAACAGGTGTTACCTGTGAGGGATTCTCGTAGGGCCGATAGGAGTGCTTCTCCTGATAGCAGTGGATCTAGAAAGTGACCATCAGGGAGTTGTTAGCTCTTCTGCTGCTGAGGATGACCTAGAAGTTGATACTTTATGAGAAGGGGGTGAGAAGCCATAGGAGGCTGGCAATAAACCAGCTGCCTTTTCTGAAACATGCAGGAGCATGACATATGAAGCTTATTTGCCACAGGCTGGACATTGTGGTCCATTACTAAGAACAGATGGCTCAGTGCTCCGGTCGTTTTCAGTGAGAAGGTGGTGTCAAGGGATCTCTGAATGTAAGACACCATTGTCTGTCCGGTGGCACTGGAACTGGAATTACATGGCGGCATTCCTGATCCTAGAAATAAACAGTTGGGTAGCCCTGAAGAAACCACAAGGAAAGCTATTAAGAGTGTCTCTGCTTCAGCCTTGCTGAGTCTCAGGCCAAGAAGCAAATACTAGAAGGAGAGGTGAGAAGGAAAAGGCAGAGGGCAAGTGTGGCATCCAAAGTCAGTTCAGCAGATAGGACAATGGAACAATAAATAAAGTCTATTTATTTTTTATATAAAATAACCATTTCTTCATCATTTTTTCAACTCTTTTTAATACATTTTTTAGTTCAATTGAAACATAAAAAGCTCTGTTACACGTTGAACAATGAAGTTGTGCTAGTGGTCTAGTAGTTAGATACATAAGGCACTATATAATAGACCTGTTGCCCCACAGCTGAAAGAGACTGACTATAAATCCTAGACATCCAGCTGGTAACTGCCTGGGTGAAGATTGTGTGTGATGTTGGGTGTACAGTATGGATAGATAGATAGATAGATACTTTATTAATCCCAATGGGAAATTCACATTCTTCAGCAGCAGCATACTGATGCAATAAATAATATTAAAGAATGATAATAATACAGGTGAAAAAACAGACAATAACTATGTATAATGTTAAATATTAACGTTTACCCCCCGGGTGGAATTAAAGAGTCGCATAGTTTGGGGGAGGAACGATCTCCTCAATCTGTCTGTGGAGCAGGACATTGACAGCAGTCTGCCGCTGAAGCTGCTCCTCTGTCTGGAGATGACACTGTTTAGTGGATGCAGTGGATTCTCCATAATTGATAGGAGCCTGCTGAGCGCCCTTCGCTCTGCCACAGATGTTAAACTGTCCAGCTCCATGCCAACAATAGAGCCTGCCTTCCTCACCAGTTTGTCCAGGCGTGAGGCGTCTTTCCTCATAATGCTGTCTCCCCAGCACACCACTGTGTAGAAGAGGGCGCTCGCCACAAATGTTTGATAGAACATCTGCAGCATCTTATTGCAGATGTTGAAGGAAGCCAGCCTTCTAAGGAAGTATAACCGGCTCTGTCCTTTCTTGCACAGCGCATCAGTATTGGCAGTCCAGTCTAATTTATCATCCTTGCTGCACTCCCAGATATTTATAGGTCTGCACCATCTGCACACAGTCAACCTTTGATGATCACGGGGTCCATGAGGGGTCTGGGCCTCCTAAAATCCACCACCAGCTCCTTGGTTTTGCTGGTGTTCAGGTGTAGGTGGTTTGAGTCGCACCATTTAACAAACTCATTGATTAGGTCCCTATACTCCTCCTCCAGCCCATTCCTGATGCAGCCCACGATAGCAGTGTCATCAGCGAACTTTTGCACATGGCAGGACTCCGAGTTGTATTGGAAGTCCGATGTATATAGGCTGAACAGGACCGGAGAATGTACAGTCCCCTGTGGCGCTCCTGTGTTGCTGACCACAATGTCAGACATGCAGTTCCTGAGACGCACATACTGAGGTCTGTTTGTAAGATAGTCCACGATCCATGCCACCAGGTATGAATCTACTCCCATCTCTGTCAGCTTGTCCCTAAGGAGCAGAGGTTGGATTGTGTTGAAGGCACTAGAGAAGTCTAGAAACATAATTCTTACAGCACCACTGCCTCTGTCCAAGTGAGAGCGGGATCGGTGTAGCATATAGATGATGGCATCTTCCGCTCCCACCTTCTCCTGATATGCAAACTGCAGAGGGTCAAGGGCGTGTTGAACCTGTGGCCTAAGGTGGTGAAGCAGCAGCCTCTCCATGGTCTTCATCACATGTGATGTCAGAGCAACAGGCCGAAAGTCATTCAGCTCACTAGGACGTGATACCTTTGGGACTGGGGTGATACAAGATGTTTTCCAAAGCCTCGGGAGTCTCCCCTGTTCCAGGCTCAGGTTGAAGATGCGCTGTAGAGGACCCCCCCGCTCCGATGCACAGACCTTCAGCAGTCGTGGCGATACTCCATCTGGACCCGCTGCTTTGCTGGCACGAAGTCTCCTCAGCTCTCTGCTCACTTGCGCGGTTGTAATTATGGGTGGGGATGTCTTTCCTATGCTGGTATCAGCAGAAGGATGTGTGGAGGGTGCAATACTCCGAGGTGTATGTAATTATTTTATTCCCACATCACAAAAACTGAATTTTGCACAGTAGATTGCCAACTTTAAACTGACATAGTGTGTCCATTGATGTGCTCTAAGAAGGACTAGCTACCTATCCAGTAATTACAGAGATAGTTGGGTAAAAAAAGAATTATTTGGTTACGGCTGCAGTTAATCTGTTTAGTGTTCTAGGCAGATAGCCATGGAGTTCATCTTAGGCTTTTTGCCATACTATTAGTCACATTGTTGCCCAGTGGCACTCATATGCTGAATTTCACCTTCTACCAAAGGCAGTCATGAAAATGCTCTGATGATGATTCCAGAAAAATTAAGAGAAAATCTCCAGATTATTAAAATATAATGACACAAACTTTTTATATCTGGCTGACTAATTGCTTAAACTGAAATCAGTTAGTAGCACACTAAAAAGAAGTAAACTACACGGATCTTCTCTCTGCTTTGTGGAGGCGGTTGAAGATACACATTTGCTGGAAATGCAATGCACAATGCCTTTAAGTTTATTGGTGATTGATAGTAATTACAGCAACAAGAAAACTAATGACACCAACAGGTATATTATTAAAAACAGTTCAATTTGTTTTAATTAAGCACACGAGACCAACACAATATATGATGACTGAAAATTAGCGAACTATTAATGTGTATACTCTAAAACATAACACACAATACTGAAAAAGAAGGAAAAATAAAATTAGTACAAAATACCTACATACAGAAACACATACTGTACTGTATACACATATACAGTGTCTATAAAAACCATTCACCCTCTTGGAGGTGTTCATATCTTATTTTTGTATAACACTGAATTGCAGTGAATTCATTTGATATTTTTGGACACTGTTTAACTGAAAAATTCTTTAAGGTCCAAGTGAAAACAGATCTCTGCAAAGTGGTCTGAACTAATTACAAATGTAAGACACAAAATAATTAAGCACTTAGGTATTCACTCCCTTTAATATGGCACTCCCAAATCATCACCGTTGCAGTTTGTTGGTTTTAAAAGTCACAGAATTAGTTCTGCTGGCAGTGTGGTGTAGTGGTCAGGCTTTGGACTTCAAATCCTAAGTTTATGGGTTCAAATCCAACTACTGACAGTGTGTGACCAATAACCAGTCACTTGACCTACCTGTGCTCCAACTGGAAAACCACAAGATCATCAAGATTACCATAAATGTTATAAGTCACCCTGAATAAAGGCGTCAGCCAGAAATGTAAATGTTGCTCAATGGAGATCACCTATTCAAGGTTTCAATTCATTGCAGATTAAATGTGCCTTTATGTGGAAGGGCCAACTTATGATTAGTCATTATGTTCCAGCCTACACAATGAACACAAAAGACCACTCCATGCAACTCCATGAAAAGGTGACGGAAAAGCACAAATCAGGGGATGAAGACAAAAAATATCTAAGTAATTAATCATCTAGTTTAATTAATAATAAGGAAATGGAAAGAGTACAGCACAGCTGTAACTCCACCTCGAGCAGGCTGTCCTCAAAAACTGAGTGACTGCTTGGAAAGTTGACAAGTAAGGGAGGCCCACCAAGAGACCTATGGGAAGTCTGAAGGAGTTACAAGCTTCAATGGCAAAGATTAGACAGACTGTGCAAACAACACTGTTGCCCAGGTGCTTCCCCAATTGCGGCTTTATGGAAGAGTGGGGGGGGGGGGGAACCAAAATGTATATGGGATTATAGCTGAAGTTTGCTTGAAGGCACATGGGAGACTCTGATGTGAGCTGGAAGAAGGTGTTTAGGTCTTTTCACACCATACTGACATTTTGGTATGTTACACTGCATATTATCAAAAACACACCATCTCCATTATGACACATTGTGCTGGAAGAATCAAGCCGTGGAGGTGTTTCTTTGCAGGAGGCCCTGGAAGGCTTGTGAGGGTATAATAACTGCAGCAAAATATGGGGAAATTCAAGAAACCTGTGCCTTGGAGGATTTATTTTTCAACAACGCAACAACCCCAAGCATAAAACGAAAGCTCCCAAGGAATGGCTTCCCAACAAAAATGTTAATATCCTGGAGTGGCTGAGTCAGAGTCCAGGGGCCTCATGTATAAACAGCGCATACACAAATAAATGTTGCATACATCCGTTTCTATGCTCACATTGTGACGTATAAAAACAAAACGCTCATTCTCACGCCAGCTCAAACCATTGCATACACAAGTTTTTGGCTCAATACCACTGCTTTGACGCTGGGTGCCGCCAACTGTTCCTGTGTGGTTTCCTTTTATTTTTAGATTCACATCCCTGATACGGCTTCATCAAATACACTGAAATGAACTGCATATCGTTTATTAGTTTAAGGCATCTGATTGTAATCATCCTGTAACCATATAATAGTGCACGCAATGGCCAAACAATTCCAAATACCATAGCTGCTTTAGCGTTGTTACTCTCATTTCATCATTAAGTGTATTTTAATCCATTGTATCTGAGTGTGGAATCACTGCTCTACAGCAGCTGATCGGAAAGCTCTACGACAGATTGTGTCAAGAGCGGAGAAGGACTATTGAAATACGGCTTCTATCACATGCTGCCTCAGCCATGCGCACAATCTATTTGAACTTCTCCCATTTGGCAAACGCTTCAGAGAATTTCTTGCACGAACCTCGCTGTTCAGAAACTGTTTTATCTCAAAAGCTATAAACACACTCAGTCTATCAAGTGCTCCTGGTAGAACTGTTTATACTTATAAGTACAATTACCTCACTGTACAGTTGTAATATTGTACAACCTGAGCCATTTATGCTTTCATATTGTATATTTTTCACTTTTTTTATCTTCTTCTTCTTATTATTATTATTATTTCATTTTATAGGAAGTAAGTTTATGGAGGATTTGCATATTGAATCTCATTGTACCATACAAAAACAATAAAGGAATTAAATTCAATTAAAGAGAAGAGAGCGCATATTTACAGATGATGATGACTGGCTTCTAAGTCGATTTAGATTTCCAAGCGCTATCTTCTTGTAGCTCTTGATATATAATTTTTAAGATGAAATGGAGTAAAGCATGTACAGTATATTACATTATACAGATACATTTTTAACTTTATTTAAATATGTATACTGTTAAACATATGGGCACGGTGGCTCAGTGTCGGCAATGAACTGGCGCCCCGTTCAGGGATTGTTCCTGCCTTGCACTGTATGCTTGCTGGAACTAGCACGACCCTGGGTGGATAGATGGATGGAATAATTAAACATGTACTACAAAGAATATTTCAATGTTCCTTAAAAGTTTTGAAGAATCGGCATTCTAAGCTTATGGATCGCTTGACATTTATTACAGAGCTGATTGTGTGGCGATTGGTTACTTGGAGAAAGAAAAGGAAGGACCGAAATTGAGGGTTAGTACTTTTGAAACAGACAGTACTGCTGCAATAAATTATTCCATTGAGGGTCGCACATGGCGCAGCAAGCATCTTGCGGGAGGCAGGAACAATCTATGGAAGGGGCACCAGCTCATCGCTACCACTGCGCCACCTTGTGGCGTGAATATCATGAATGTAATGTATTCTGTGTCCTGTCGGTGTAAGAGAAAGCCAATTTAAGAAGCATGTAGTGATTAACATACATAGAAGAACACAAACTATGAAGCATTTAATGTGCTTTCATTAGTTACAATGGCACAGTGGGCCACGACTTGCCTTTTCACGGTGACTTTGATATCTGACCACATTTTTTTTATTTCGTGCACTGTGTGACTTTCTGAACTTGAACTTTTGAGTTTCTCCACCACTCTATGCCACTCGATCAACTTCCTTTTGTTGTTTATACCACTGCTTAAACCAGGGGTCTCCAAACTACGGCCCGTGGGTCAACTGCAGCCCGTGGTCCATTTTTAATTGGCCCGCAGCAAATTCTAAAAATATAATGAAATATGGCCCACACATGAAACTTGTTCTTAACTGTATTGTACTTCTTAGGTTTAACACAAGGAGGAGCTACTGTCTTGATCAAGGCAGCGTCTTCACAAACAAACACAACCAAAGAACAATTTTGCTACAGGTGACCAAAAATGGCAGAACCAAAGAAACGCACAATAGCAAGTGAGTGCAGAAAATTTCAGACACGATGGGAAAATGAATATTTCTTCCTAGAAGTCAAGGGCCAGTGTGTCTGTTTGATTTGTAATGAAACTATTGCAGTGATGAAAGAGTATAATGTGTGTCAACACTACGAAACCAAACATCTGACCTACACGTCCTACACTGGTGCTGAGTGAGAACAGAAAGTTAAGCAAATGGCAGCTAGTCTGCTAGCTCAACAACAACATTTTTTCCGTGCTAACAAAACACAAGAAAATGCCACATTAGCCAGTTAGTGTAACTCACTTCCCTGTTATTGGAAACCTTTCTCAGATGGTGACTTCATAAAACAGTACCTCACTAATATCGCAGGAATAATGTGCCCGGAGAAAATGCAGGAATTCAACAATATTCGCTTGTCCAGAAACGCAGTTGTGTGGCGAATTAAAACATCAAGTGTCAGATAAAGCTTATGCTTTTGATTTTTATGTGATTACATGTGATGAGAGCACTTTGTAATACATAAAATGAAAACCCATTAATAGAGAGCTGTGATGCTGTTTTTTCTTTAAGCATATTCAATTATGAAGCATAATTTACCTGTATTTGATTTATTTTGCAAGCTTAATACACAGGAGGTGAGGCAATATACCTCACCTCTAGTTGGTGGCCCAGCCCTTCGTATATTTCTCTGTATGTGGCCCCCAGTGCAAAAAGTTTGGACACCCCTGGCTTAAACCAACAAATAGTATGTTTTTCCTTGCCTCCACTTGGTATTCTCTGAAATTTTTCTATTTTCTCTGTGCTTGTGCCATTGTCTTTTCACGCAATGCTTAACTTAAGGGGCTATTTATATTGATTTGCATATTAAAAGAGGCATAATTCAGGGAGGAGTCATTGTGGGGCGGCAGGCGCGTGCACATGCGTTACATTTTATGCTGACCAGGATTTATGTAATGGAAGAACGTGGAAGTTGGTGTACACATAGATTTATGCATCTGGATTTTTTTGTGCATACGCACATTTCTGTTTTTGTCTGTACACCATGTTTTATGTGAATTCTTCATACAACATCATACATGAGGCCCCAGGTCTCAATCCAATTTAGAATTTATGGCTGGGCTCACAAAGACTGTTCATTTACAATCCCAATGCAACCTAATAGATCCTGTTCAATTTTGTAAAGAAGAATGGACTTAAATGTTAATGTGCAGATGTGCAATGCTGATAGAGACAGAGAGATCTGTGCACACAAACTCAAGGCTTTCATGGCTACCAAAGATGAATCAATTAAATATTGACTTGAATCAGTGAATATGTACTGTATGTTATCAATGATTGTGTGTCTTATATTTGTAATTAATTTAGACTACTTTGCAGAGATTTGTTTAAACTTTGATATTAAAGAGACTTTTTTTGTTGATCAATGTCTAAAAAGGCAAATTAAATCCAATATTATTCAATGTTGTGTAACAAATATATGTGAAAACCTCCATGCGGGGTGAATACTTTTTACAGCCTCTCTATACAGTATATATGGGGTACACCAAGCCCCAAAATCCCAGGCACAGTCTTGGGCTCAAAACCAGGGTCTTTGCTTTACAACAAGTGTACCTTTCACAGGGTTCCAACACCCGGCAGTGCAGCACAGCAGACTCTTCAGTCCTTTCTTGATTTGCTCCCATTCTCTTCCACTCCACCCAGGCGCGTGTTGTTTGTCTCCTCTCCTGACTTCAACTCCCTGGGCCAAATGCATGGTGCTCTCTTAAGTCAAGACCCGGGAGTACTTCTTTTGCTTAATCTATTGCCTCTGGGAAGCACTTCTGGGTCAGGCAGGTCCCCAGTGGTTCTTGTGCCATCAATATCTGACAACTCCCTCTGGTGGCCCTCACAGAACTTGACCATAACTCCCATGCTGCCTTGCGGGCGTCCATACTGGGGCTCACCACATGGAATGCTGCAACCCAGTGTACAAGCGGGATTTTCTGCCCAGAGGAGACAGTCACCCACTGTCCTGTCCTTCCAGGTTCCCAAGCCCAACCAGTATGTCTATCCATGGTTGCTGGGACACCAGCTCTGGTGTAGCTGCTGCCACAGTGTCTTTCAGTGTCCATATTCTGGTACAGAAGGGTAACATCACCATTATCATGCTGATCTTCCTTCCCCATGGCCTCCTAGCCATGCAAGGGAGCAGAATCCATTCCAGCAGGGATGCCGGGTTGGATCCTCACAGTGTATGTGTATATACAGTTGTGTCTCGCTTAATGACCACATATGGGTCAGTGCATCATCAGTCGATTACGGTGTTAAACACACTAACATATTTTAAAGGGGCAGAGGCATGCCTCCATGTCTGTTATTTTCACTGTGCTGACTTTGGATTCAAGACGCTACCAAAATCTAGCCTTTGTGTCATTTTCACCCATGACACCAGACCTGACGTTGCCTACCCTAAGCTAAACTAACCTCAGATAAGCTAACCTAACATTATCATAATACGTACATCACATAAATGTATATATATGGATTTAAGTCCATATTCTACATGTTCCAGGTAAGCTGCATTCTCATCATAATGAACATACTGTCTAAAGATGTTTCAAATAAAAATAAAGGCACATGTAGAAATCAAATAGCACACTCTTTTAATTAAAAGATTTTACATATTTTGATTACAATATAGTTGTATTTCAGATTATACTAAAACAGACTGAGTTGAAGAGCAGTGCTGCCTCATAACCCCAAAGACTGGGGTGTAAATTTCTGTAAGATTATGCATTGGTCCTTCCATTGCAAAGAAAGCTATGTTCTCAATGGCAACACTACGCCTCAGATGTTAGCTTATACCATGTAATTAAAATTTACAAAATTCTGACAAATCTAAAAATCAGTCCTTCAAGGGTAGTTGGATGAGGCACTAAAGAAGCCCTCTTAATAGTACAATGCTGATGTGTTCCCTGAAGCCAGTACCTTCTTGAAATATTTTCTGTGATGATAATTAATAAGTGGGCAATTTTTAAAGGTAATATTGAACTAGAGGCTTACAGTTTGTAATGTAAAGTATCTTATCATAATGGATATTTCATTTGGTATTGGCCCTGTTATTCGTCCCGCCATTGCTAATTTCATATTTTCTGTGGCAAACATAATAAAGCAGCAAGTAATGGTCTTACACCAGTGCCCCATTGGCAATTGAGATCCTTTGCTTTGAAATTTGATATGAAATGAATTACTCCGTAGACTGTAAATTATGATAGTACCCCTGACAGTTATAAAGCTCTGATGCGTGTTTTATCAATCGTCTGAATTTGTGCTCATTACTTTGTTGTATTAATTATCTGTTGTTGTCATTCCACTACTGTCATTAGTTTGCACCACACATGCAAGTAAGAGTCTCATTGTACTGTGGACATATGACAATAAAGTTGAACTTGATGAACAACACGCAATATATGACAAGATCAATAAATAAATTGTATAAGAACATACCTGCACCTGCAGTGCTTATTCTGTTTTTTTTCACATAATTTCTGATTGTGTATTATAGTGCCTCTCACAAATACTGCCAGCAATAACTACGCTAAGCAAATAATCTTTAGGTTACATTTCACCATCCACAATCAATTTCACAAAGAGTTCTACAAAGCAATTAAACATTTAATAGTGTGACTTTGAAGTGGTGCCTCCAAGGGTCACTACAATCTGGGGAATTGATGAGCATAATCCCAACTGCCCTTTTGAGCCTAGCTCCATCAGTGTACCGAGAAAGCTTGACAAGGTGATTTCTCCACTTGCATCCATTTTCACTGTTATCTTCTATAGCACTCTCTATCTCTGTCTCTTTCTCTCCATATCTCTAAATCTTTTTTTTTCAGCTTTGCATGTAACCCCTAGGATAAGATTTAAAAAGCAGTATTATGATGAGCCTGGAGTTTAAGAGCTAAGCCAGGCAAACATCAAGCATTCAGTGACAAACGGAAGAGCGGCCAGAAAAGAGAGTAGGAGAGCAATGAGAAGACACAGAGGGGTGTGCATTACTATGATTTTTGGCAGGTGGGAACGTAAGAGAGCCATCTCACTATAGAGTAAGTGGCAAGAAAGCGTAGTAAGCGCCGTTTCATTTCAGGTCACAAACACCCACATGACCTCAATAGTACTTACACAAGGCCAAATTAAAATCACCAAGAAAACCAGAGGACGAAATCCCATGTAGAGACTTGAAGAATGACTGGGGGGAGACGAGGAGGTGTTGAGTCCAGGATGCTAGATCTGTGAGGAAGCAGAGGAAACCACTGTGCCACCCCTTTTGATCAATAATGAAATAAAAAACTAAGTTACCTAATTATATCACCTATTCTTACTATTCGTAGGAATGTTTTGCCTTATACATTTCCTTTTATCACAGCATTGATCAACTGCATCTACCTGCTTTCTCCTCCGTTTTATACAAATTAGATGGTACTCACTATTGTACTGTTATGCCCTGAGAAAATGCCCACTGAGGGCATCTAACTACACCCCTCACGGTTTCCTGGCTGTATATCATGGGGTCGGCAGAAGGAGGTGTCACTCTCTGAACAGAGCAAGACATGGACGGAGCTCCTCTGATATAACCTGAAGCTAACACAAAGCCTGGCTGGGACTATTTTGCTTTGTTTGGTTTGTCACCTTTCCTCAGATCAGGAGATTATTGTGTTTGTGTTTTCGTGGAGGAATTTTGTAAGAATTTGTTACGTTCATTGGATTTTTCTGGCTTTGCACTGTTTAAAGATTTGTGATTTGTGGATTTTGTATTGGGACTTTGTTTGCCTAGGAATGCCTTTTTGGCAACTACTTTTTTGCCTATTTTTTGCATTTTTTTAGCATCTTGTTTGTATTTTGCTATTGTTTCTAATAACCCCTTTTATTTATAAAGATTCTTTGATGCCTTTCTGTGCACAAGACAAGGTTTTCAGTCACTCTGCTCTTGTAGGGCTTTATATATATTGTTGAAACATTTTTTATTTTGCCAGCTTACTTTAAGAGTATGTTAGACCATAAAGCTATAGTTACCAGTTTTAAGGATAGCTGAATTTGGTGTGTGTCTCCTCAGGTAGGCTGGTTAAGTTATGGCTGCCTTTATGGTCATTTTAGGATGCCCTCATTCCCTTTTTGCTATGTTTGGAACATATCCAAATCACAAGAGTGGTTCCTGGTTGTCAGAGGGGCAGAGTTGTTGGGGGTTTTGGTGTCTGACATCAACTATGAGACCAGTTAAAGATCTGCTGTGGCAGCTTTTCTTTCTTTCTTAGTTAATTCTCTCCAAAGTGATGAGAATGTTTTTGATTATGATTTTTCAGGTTTCATTTTTGCTTGACAAAAGAGTTGTTTGACATTTTTTGAGTGTATTTTGACTGTCTCTTTTTCTAGTCCATCTCTCTCAAAATTCGGTCTTTCCAATTTGAGGAATTAAAACCAGTAGTCAGTAATGAAAGCCAAACGCACACATCAACGTGAAGTTTTGTTTATATTTGTTACCACAGATGACCAGAAATAGCATGGCGCTCTCCTTAATATTGCCGCATTACTGATGCCACATGCTGCACATTCTCGGCCATCCATGCATAGCAATCGCTGACAGTGGGGGGGGGGACTCTCAATATACTAAATAAATACAAGGTAAAAGCTAAAAACAGAATAATCGGATGAGTGATGTCTTTGATGACGTTTTTAGCCCTTCTCACACAGCGAAACCAAAGAAGTCTTGTATAGATGTTCGTGTGATGGCAGTTCAGTGCCAACAATGGTCTATGCTGTTTATATGACATGCTTCAGGGCTTTTTTGCAGGTTTGGTGCAGCTGTTGTACCAGGCTCTCATGTAGTTAGTCAAGATGCTCTCTTTAGTGCATCTATAAAAGATGACCAACAGCTTCTGGGAGTAGTTAGCTCTCAGCATTCGCAGGTAGTAGTTATTGTTGTGCTTTGCCTACTACCACTGAAGTATTGTCAGCCCAGAAGAGGTCCTCTGTGATGGTGACTCCCAGAAACTTAAAGCTAAAGACTCTCTCCTCAGCCTCTGCTTTGATAGATACTGGATTGTAAGTGGTCTTTTTAGTGGTCCTAATGTCCACAATGACTTCTTTGGTCTTTTTGGTATTTAAGACCACATTGTTGGTGTCCCCGTATGCTGTCAGGTTCTGAACCTCCCCCTTATTTGCAGCATCATCGTTGTCTTATATGAGCCCAATTACAGTTGTATCATTCACAAAATTAACAATAATGTTTGATTTGAGGGTGGATTGACAGTTATAGGTAAAAAGTGTGCAGAGTAGGAGTCTTAGCACACAACCCTGTGGCACACAGGTGCTTAGAGTGAGGGTGGAGAATGTGTGCTTGTCCAACCTGGGGGTGGTTGGTGAGAAAATCCAGTAACAATTTGCATATGGAGGGAGTTGATCCTAATGCATTGAGTTTGTTAATCAGCTGGCTAGATATGATGGTCTTAAACGCTGAAGTGTAGTCAATGAAGAGCATACTAATGTAGTTAAGTTATTGGCAGCATGTAGAGCCATACGTATGGTTTCCTCAGTTGATCTGTTTGCCCAAGAGGCAAACTGGTGTTGGTCCAGATCAGCTGGGACAAAAGCTTTAATGTGAGTGATTACCAGTCGTTCAAAACACTTTTCGATGACAGGGGTCTGGAACAGGCATGATATGATGGTCATGTTATTTCAGGCACATGGGGCTATACATAAGGAAAGACAGGGGTTGAATATGTGTGTAAATACCTCCGCTAGTTGGTCAGTGCAGGCCTGGAGTACATGTCCTCGCACACCATCAGGACCTGATGCTTTCCTTATGTTGCTGTTATTGAGTGCCTCCCGTACCTTGTGTATGTGTAGAACAAGAGACTCTGAGTCTCCTGTCAGTTTGAAGTTGACTGGAGACTGGTTATGGTTTTTGTCAAAGTGAGCAAAGAAACAGTTAAGTTGCTCTGCTAGGTTGGCATTGTTGCTGGGTGACTTGTGTTGTATGTCATTCCTCTTTTTATAATCCGTGATTAATCAGATACCTTGCCACATCTGCTGTGGGTTGAAGTTATTGTCAAAGTCCTCCTCAATTTGCTGTTTGCAGACTGTATGCCTCTCTTGAGATTAGCTCTGGTGACTCCATAGGCTGAGGTGTCTCCTGATTTAAAGCCTGCATCCCTCACCTTGAGCAGCTGTTTGACTTCATTATTCATGTATGGATTCTTCTTTGGGTACACTCTGATCATTTTGTTAACAGTGATGTTGTCCACACAGTCATTAATGACAGCACGGATGAAGTACGTATATGTATCTAAGTCTGTATGATTGAAAAATATATTTCAATCTGTGTGTTCAAAGCAGTCAGAAATCAGGAGTTGGTAGATGGCAACCTCAGGCCCTACTTTAACAGACCCGCTGGTTGGTTTAGCACTTTTAATAAGGGCTTTATGTGCAGGGGGACAGAAAACAAAGAAAGATGGTCAGATTGTCCAAAGTGGCGGCATGATATAACCTTGCAGGCATCTTTTATGCTTGTATAAACATGATCTAAGATGTTTTCCCTTCTAGTTTAGCAATTCACATGCTGGTAAAATCTCGGAAGTACATTCTTGAGATTCACTTGTTTGAAATCCCTGGCACTTATACAAATTCCATCAGGGTGTGTGCTCTGTTGTTTATGAATGATGCCATTTAATCACTCGAGTGATAATTTAACATTAGCCTGTGCCATGACAATAACAACTGTATGTTCCCTGGGCAAGTAAAACGGTCAGCATTTTAGCATTAAATATTCCAAGTCTGGTGAGAATAACTTGTTGGTTATGATTGTATTAGTGCATCAAACATCTACATTTCTAAATATATATATATATATATATAAAAATCTATATATACAGTATGTCTACTGTATATATAAAATCCAACGTCTGTCTGTCTGTCCGCTTTTCTCATGAGAGAACTACTTAACAGATTGTGTTTTTTTTTTTTCTATAATTTGCTTGAACAGTCCCGTTGATTTTGCTACTTCTCTCATCACACTAGGTGTCATAGTTTGCTTGCGGTACTGATTTGTTTGCACAAATCTGAGAGAGACATTGTGGGCCGAGGGGAGGGGGGCGGGGCTCTCCTCACTCACGCACCAGCCTCTGTTCGTGTTGGTCTACCTCTCTCCACGTACCTTGCCTCCACTTAGCTAGCAATACCTGTTTGTTCAGCAGACATTATCTAGAGATTGTTAAAGAGTAACGTTTGACATTTTTGAGAGAAAGATCAGAGCTACACATGTTTTAGAGGGTAGTTGCTGATTGCCAGAGACATCATGGCCACGTGCTTTTCGCCCATATGGGGGTTGCTCTTCCGTCAGAGCTGAACATGATCAGGTATAGTGCCAAAGTTTGATGTTAGAGTGTACCTACCTTTCGCTTGGCCAGAATTACATTTTTTTTTTATTTTAATTTTCAAGTTTATCCTGTCCTCCTCCTGTTTTCTTGTTGGCACGTTAGAGTGTGCAACCTGCTAGCTCAGCTGCAATGTCTAGTATGCTGGGATTCAGCCACGTCTCCAAAAAAATAAGAAGAAAACAGTCCTTTAGTTTTATGTGTGGCAATATCCACATGGAGCTCATCCATTTTGTTGGCGAGTGATCTGGTATTGGCAAGAACAGCACTAGGGAGAGGGGTTTTATATGGAGCAGCTCATAGCCTGGCTAGTGATCCTACATGTTTACCCCTCTTATGCTTCTTCTCTGTGCAATGTCTGCATCATCTCCTTCGGGGCATAGGAGTCAACATTAGTCTCGGTGATCTAAGAATCTCCTGCGGTATTGCTTCCTAGTTATAATAATGATCTGTGCAGTTCGAGCTAATCTGTAAAAGCTTCTGGCAACTGTAACAAATGTTCACACATTTTTATGATTATGATAGTCAGTGTAAAAAAAACATCAACATAAAAAAAATCACCTTTTTTTGGAAAGCACGAAGGCGAAACATAAACAGAACCCAAAATCACCATAAAAGATTGCAGGAACTACCATCAAAAAATTGAAACAAACCAAATCATAACATTAGGAGTCTAAGTTGAAGTTGCATTCTCATCCAAAATACAATGTGCAGAAGCTATTAAAAAAGCCAACATAATTATAGGTTATACTGTGAAAACTCTTAAAAAGAAACAGTGGAACAGTATATTCAGAATGTATTTTGCACTAGAAAGACCGCATCTAGAGCCGCATGCAGTTCTGGTCACCACACTACAAAAATGACACAGCAGCACTAGACACCGTGCTGAGAACAGCAACCAAGTGCAACCTGAGCTGGGTCTTAAAGGCCCATACTACACAGCAGGCTCAGGGAATTAAACATTTTTAGTTTTAAACTAAGAGCTGGCTACATGGTCATATACAGTAACCCATTAGTGCGTTTACATGTACATCAATAACCCAGTTATTCACAGGAACCTGATTTCTAAAATGCCATGTAAACCCTTATTCTGATTACTTGCCTCTGAGAAACCTGATTCACTGAGGTAGAAATTCTCTGTGAATAACCCGATTATGTGGCCATGTAAACCCTTAACCAGGGTACTGTTTATAGTCTGCACATGACCATTGCCAGCTCATGTATTTGCTTTGCACACGCTTTCAGCAGGCAAGGGTAGAAGCGTCTACAAAATAAACTTCCAGAGGCAAATGTTTTGGGTGATCGTATTATTCCTTCTCCTGGCTGAAATAATTTGTCTAAAGGAGATCACTAAATTTATGTTGGTGAGCTTAACATACACTGCTAAACTCAGCAACACAATGTCAAAAGCATTAGTTTAACACGTTGCAAAGGACAGCGTGTACTAGTGGGTGTCCCAGTCAGAATGGGGCAAGGTTTCTTACCTGGATGAGAGACCAGCTCTTTAGAAGCACAAGAAGAAAGGCCAGAAGGTGCCAGTTTGGAACTGGGTAAGCTGGTGTTCTGGCAATGTTGAATCAAGGACCAATACCTGGCCAGGAGAATAGTGTGATAGAGGGACCAAGGGAAACTGCTGGTTAGGGCTACATGCTCCCCTGATACATTAGGTGGCAGCATCCCTGGGTGGCACTACCAGTATGGACACCCACAAGGCATGATGGGAACTGTAGTCACATGGGGTAGCCTTGTTGGGATCCCGGGGTGTCACTAGAGGGTGCTGTGAAGATTTCTGATCCTTACTCTCGAGGACTTCAGTTCGACCTGCAAGTGCTTCCATTGAGCCATGCCCTAGCACCAGAAGTACTCCGGAATCTAAACTAAAGGAAGCCGCCCAGTCTCATCCAGGGAATTGGAGTTAGGAGAGGAGCTGGACAACACTCGCCTTACAAGAGTGGAGGAATAAGAAAGATAGAGAGAGGGAGAGCAGAACAGAAGAGCAGAGAACACTTGTAGTTACACAAAGTGTAAAAATCTTTTTTTAAGATATTTAGGTTAATAAAGATGTTTTATTGTACTGGGACTTTTGTAGTTGTGGTTGGGTTTGGGATGTTACAATGGCCCTGACTGGTCACAACATTAAAGTAGTTTGACTACTTTTTAAAGTGATCAATAAGCTAATGCAAAAAATATCTTATTGAAGTAAGAATATCAGCATCATTATTATTCCAGAAACACGGGGTGTAAGGCAAGAAGCACATGTACCTCAAGGCACAGCGGAGCAGAAAAGAGTTTGCTGCATGCAATCTGGTAACTGAAACCTAAAAATGAAGTGTCAATTTGACGAAACATATTAACAAAACTCAAGAAAATGATCACAGGTATCATACTTATTTTTGAATACTCGGTGGCTGATGATGATGTCTAACTATTATTTACACAGTTTAATGACTTGGAGCAGTTTGTCAACAGAGAACTACAGAAGATTACTTGCACATATAAGAGCAGATTATTAAGAAACCAGATTTCTCTGGTTTCTTTGTGCATGCATGTAAACGCACTGAGTGACATAGTGAACGTGTGTGTGAGTGAGTGTGTGTATGTGTGCGGTGTCCCTAATGACTAAGAAAAAAATTGCAGATGTATAATCAAAAACATGGCCTCCAATAATATTTCTTATATTGTTCTTATTATGGCTAATACAGGGTGAGTCAAAATTATGTTAACACTAATGGATTATTTTTATCTGGACCACGCCTTTCCAGGTCGATGGCCTCCACACTCCCCTAATTTCTGGTTATGGGGTATGGTGAAGGAGCGAGTGTATAGCAGGAAAGTTCGTGATATCAATGACCTGAAGGACAGAATATGGACTGTGGTATCATCTATTTCCCGGAAAATATGTGTCCGGGGTTAAAACGGTGCTCTTGCTCGTTGGTTTTTGTTTGTTGAACATGATGGCGAATAGGTTGAGACATTTGTATAAATCATCTTGGACATATGAAGTATGATTTGTGAATAAATTGTTTCTGCCATTCAAATGTTAACATAACTTTGACTCTGTATATTTAATGTTCATGCCAATCAAACCAATTTTACCCTGACTTTCAACATTAATTATTACATGAATACTCCCTGTCTTGAAAGAAACAAGAAAATACCCTGACCTGTAATTACAATATATACAATTTGACATGCAGATATGCAAGAAAATAAATGTAATCAGAATGTATTAGTACAGGAACATGTTCATTGACAAACTAGAAAGAAGACACACACACCTGGGAATACAGCAGAGAGCGTTAGATCCCAGGGAATAAAGTCTTTGGTAATTGTGGCGTGTTACATAAATATAATAGATGTTATATAGATACAATATAAAAAGGTGATACCCCTCCC
This sequence comes from Erpetoichthys calabaricus, assembly GCF_900747795.2. Classification (NCBI taxonomy): domain Eukaryota; kingdom Metazoa; phylum Chordata; class Cladistia; order Polypteriformes; family Polypteridae; genus Erpetoichthys; species Erpetoichthys calabaricus. Next base: position 314,576,852 of record NC_041395.2, read on the forward strand.
TTAGTGATACGGCGGTAAGAAATCACATAGGAGGAATAACTTAGCTTTGTTTAATGACAGCTTATGCTGCATAGCAGATGAAGGAAGCCAATGGCAAGAACCCAGTTCAGGAGTGGGGCCCAATGTGTAGTCTGCCATTTTTGTCATGCAGTGGAAGGATTTTCAGGATCGGATGACGTTATTTTCCATCCGTCCATCGGCTTCAAAGGTGAGCTGGGCAATGTTCCAAGGCTTTATACTCTTTCTTCATGTGCAGGCCCCCACTTAGGCGAATCATGCCATTCCAAACAAGGCAAAGAAGATACAGTTTCATGCTGACTTTGACACACAAAAATAGTATACAATGGTTCTCAGTCTGACTGCCCATTTTCCAGTTGTCTATCTGTCTTGTCTTATAATCCTTGCCTAGTACTTAACCCCTGTGCTAAATCTGGCTCTGTGTCAACTGTGCATGTGAGCAGAAAAAGGTAGATTTATAAAATATACTTGCACTGAGCACAGTTACATATTAAACTTATTACAACCTGGGAATACAGCACACTAGTCCCAAGGTCCCTCCTGTATGACACAGCACAAAGTTTTATTTTGAGAGATTTCCCAGCACATTTGTAAAGTATCTGTTTTTCAAAAGTCATCATCTATTGTATTTCTGCTTAATTTTAACATTATCCACTTTTCCCTAGACTTTCTGAAAGCCAGTTTTTAAATTAAATGATATTTCTTTCTATTTCATTGCTTTATGGCTTTGTATATTTATATAATTTTTTTTTATTATTGTTTGAGCGAAACTCACCTCAGAGAATATTCAAGCCTGCCTTATTTTTTATTTTTACAAAGATTCATTTATTAAAATTCCCTGACTATACAGTAGTATGAAATAAAATCAGAGCTTTTTTAAACGTTGATACCGTTTACTTAGATATGAATTATTTGTTAACGTTTTATATTCTTGCATATCTTATGAAATTCTTTGTGATGGCTCCTTTTGTGAATGAAAATGTGTAAAATTACAAGTGAAAAGTTGTTTAATGAAAACTGTGCTATTTCATAAGAGTTAATGGGTCAGTTGCAGTGTACCTGAAAGAGGACCATGTTAGCTGGGGAACAAGACCAGACTACGTGGTACAGTACTAAGAGAGAGAACAGCAAACCAAAGTTTAGTGCCAAGTTAAACTAATCACAACAAATGAGTCCAGCACCATACCAAAAACCAATAAAGAAATCTCAGTCTCCATTTGTGCCTCCTCTGTGAGCATCTCCCAGCTTCATTCCGACTCTGACTCCCTGAGAAATTTGAGATGACTCATTTTATGGTGGACCCAGGAGCATTTCCAGATCATGTGGAAACTCCTCAAAATAGGGAAGTCCTGTCTTCACATCGCCCTTCCCCCCCTTTGGCACCCAAGGACTCCGACAGGGTCACTGTTCCATAGTACAATTCCCAGGCAACCCTGGGGGTGTCCAGACTAAGCTTCAGCTGGTGGAGCACTGCCACCTCTCATGCTGGGGGACAAAATGTTCAAAATATCCATTCATCCCTCATCCATCCATTATCTGGACATCCCAACTAGGACAGAAACTAAGGAATATCCCGGCTGGGTTATGCCTCCTTTCTTGTTTTTCATCCATTGCAGTCTCTCAGCTGGGGCAGAACCCATTTGGGATGCCAATCCAGTCTGGCACTTGCTGCAGCTAGTTTTGTTGTCGTTTTGTGTTTCTCCTCCGTTTTCTCAGTTGGCTGTCTCATTGACTGTTAATGGCAGTGCAATTAACATCTCACCCTCTCTCAATTAACAGCTTGCAGCTGCACAATCCTCTCGATTTAAAAGGACAGAGCACAGGGAAAAAGTATGTCCTCATGTAAACTTATTAAAAATAATTGCAATTGTTTGGCTACATCAGATCAAAATGAGTGTTGCTGTCATTGCTGTAAATGCTATTCATGTCGAGCTTCTGAAAAGGCCATGGAATATGTGGAAACAATGACGATGAAAGGTAAAAATGAGCAGAATCAGATTTTGATCAGTCTCTGCAGCTCATGGGTGGATGATGATCTACCATCAGGGTGACCTGGGTGATCACCCTGACATATGCAAGATAAAAGGTAATGCAGGTGTTGTACCAAAATCACCTCTCCCCACAAAATCATCACCACCCTCCAGCATGCATGCATGTCACCCAAGCCAAGAGGTACGATTTTCTCTTTCTTAAGGTAAATCTATAAGTGCTATTGATTAATTCTGTCTATTATGATAGTCTATTGCAATTGTAATATCAAAGTTATTTATATTTTGAATGTTAGTGTATTGAGTGTTAGGCAATATTATTTGACTGTAGCTGCAATAGGATGTTAAGATGTTAAGATCACCCCCGCCAAAATGATCCCTGCCCTCCACTTAACTCCAGACTGGAACATCAGAATCACTTCATCTGCTATCACTGACTGATCTACAGATTACAGATCTACAAACACTCCTTCCTAAAAGTAGCTGTGTTTCAGCTTCAGTTATGAAATTTCGAATGTCTTGCCCATATGTCGATCGAATATACGAGTGACCGCTAGCTTAAACTGCTGGAGACCATCCCCCGACTCATTTTATTTTTATATGTTGTAAGGTTTCTAAACTCTTTTGGGACTCCCCCCAATAGGTCGACACGCTGAAGAGCGTCCTGAAGTGCAATCGCTGCGTCTGTGGAAGACAGTCTATCGGTTGCCAGGGCAACTGCAGGCTCCATGTGCTGTAGCGATTCGCAGCAAAAGCAAATCCGAGCCGACCGCAATATAAGTGCCTGTCTTTGATGGGCGATACAAAGAACATTATAAATGCAGGGAACAGGAGTACTTGGCCACTAACATGACCACGACCCTGCCTGATTGCTGTGACTGTGTATAGGAGAGTGGTAGACCCCACTACAATAAATAACCGTGCTGTTCCTGTTTTCAAGCTGAATAAAGCTGAATTTGCTAAAATACTGAGACTCAGCCTCATGTTTTAGGGTGCAAGACAGGAATTCACATGTCACAATGTGATGTTTATAGAGTATAAATATGTGCACCCTGGACCATGTCGGGGTCTTGATATGGTAATACTAAAACTCATTTTCTCAATTATGTAAATAATGAAAGAGTTGAAACTTGTCAATCAATATGTTCCCAGCTTTTACTAATAACCGAAGTAATCCAACAGTCACCAAAGCACATGAAATACCAAGTCAAAGGCTGGGCAATATTCGTAAAGAACTTCTCATCGCAGTGCAAACTTCACAGTAGTGCACAGACGCTATATAATGCATAGTGTGAGAGATCTCATATCAAATGTGTACAACACTCACAAAGATACTTCCAAGACTTTCCAAAAGAATAGGGTATGGAAGAAACTAGCAACATTTTTTAGCACTAGAATTACCAAGGCCTACGAAAAAACTTGCAATCCTGGCCCACTTTAAATGCATTCTCACCTCTCCGTCAGCATCTATTGTGTTGTAAATGTGTCGATCAGTAAAAGCAACAAGCAGCCTGCTATCCCAATCCCCTCACCAACGCAGAAAGGGCACCCTAAGCAACTGTGTTTGATTTTATTCAGGAAAAGATCCTAGTCGCTCCATGGGACAAAGACTTTCCGAGATTAAGGTAATAAAGCTTATGAAACTGTTTCTGGACAAAGGCAGAACCATAACAACAGTTGCATGGAGCTTCCACCTGCAGCTAAAGTCACTTCAATACACATACTTTGTGAGCATGTCCATGTCGATCAAACAGAGGAAGCTCTGCAGTTTACTTGTGACTTTACGCTGTAGGAAGGTAAGTAAATAAATCAAGGTAAATAACATTCAATCTGACTTTTATATAAGTAACATATACATGTTTTTCATATAAAGACCATCACAAAACATAACCACAAACAGGACTTTTAACAATAACTTGGCAAGCTCAGTAAGCCATGTTGTTTCGTTGAAGGACACATGTGGGGCAGACTGACTGGCAGGATGATGCCCGACCTGTTGCTGCATGCAAACAGTGCCATCTTTCGCCTTTACTCCTGGTGCAGCTGCATTGTTCTTATGTGTGAGTAGACGTTTCTTGTGGGGAGGGTTTCTGTTCTCTTTCTCCGATGTAGAACCCTCATCATTGTGTTGATCTGAGTTCATCTCTGCTATAGCATGTCTTTATTTGAAAACAGCAGTGTCAGATCGGGGCGAGCGTGAACACGACTGAGAGAATAAAAGTGAATAAAAAAAAAAAAAAACGCTAACCTTTACAAGCACCATACCTTTACACCTGCCCTTACAGACTCAAATCAAATGCATGTTTTTATTCTATAATAGTAACAAATAAGAGCAGATCACTACTCAAAATGGTGGCATCTGGGATCGAACCTCAAACGTCTTTATTACGAGTCAGCAGTTCTTACTGCTGCACAACCAAAGCAGCCGTATTAGGTGCGTGTCAACCTAACGTGAGTTCTTTTTGTGCAGTTATATTGTTGAATAAAAGTGCGCTTGTTTTGTTATACTTGTACCTTTTGTGAAAGTGGTTATTTGATACAGTATTTGGACTTCAGGCTTCACACATTATACACTTCATGTCTACATTTTGTCAATTATTACTAAAACATGAAAAACATTTCTGTTTTAACAATGTGTTTACATAGATTGTTGTAGACACAGAACACACACAAAATGCAGGAATTCCAAATGATGATATATTGTTTACCCTCTACAACTCCCGGCAACTCACACACAGGTAAACAGACTTGAGCTGAGAGAACTTTCTGCCCTTTCTGCGTTGGTGGGGGGGATGGAATAGCAAGCTGCTTGTGTTGATCGACACATTTACAACAGAAAAGATTCTGATGGAGAGGTGTGAAGGGATTTAAGGTGGGCTGGGATTACAAGTTTTTTCGTAGGCTTTGTTAATTCTAGTGTTAGTGAAGGTTAAAGGTTAAATGTATGTTGATTTGTATTTTTCTATTTCTTATATTATGCAATATTATAATATTTCCATGCATCGCTTATCTTTTTCTGTGGCACTGACTTAAATACATTTGATTCAATACTTAAGTCCAAATATAAAAATAAATTATATTTTTGATGTTTTAATGGCATGTTTGAGTTTTTTTGTGTCTGTACTAGTGTGTCTAATGCATGCAGAATTTATTTTACAGTATTACTTGCCATACTAAGTCCATTAAACCTGCCAACGAGGTGGTCTGTTAGTACTCCGCTTTGTTAACCTTCTCCGACTCCAAGAAGCACACTGCAGCTACACTTAGCCTTTGTCTTGGTCCACTGCTAGTCCACAGCTCTGAGTTTAAGTCTAAGACAGAGTTAGACGTAGACCTCAGCATTAACATTTGCAGTCACTATGCGATGCACATGTCTGTGTTATGCATTATTTGGTAGGGGGTGTTGTAAAAGCACTGTTAATGTTTGTGACACGCCACCTATTGGTACGACAAATGGAATGCATTTGATTACTAAAAATGTTTGTGCCATTTTTGGAAAGGCAGAGACATAGCAACTGGATGGACACACAGACAAAGAGACATGTATCCTTTTACTAAGGTGGATGGGATTATAGAATATTTCACAGCACATGGGTATGTTTAGTGTCATGGTGCCATGAGTTTTAATCCAAGACCCTCTTGAAGAATTGCTGCCAGGTCATTTACCTATTGCCCATGAATCTTTCTGTGGTCCTCAATGGAATGCTTTCCTTTTGCCTCACATCAATTGCCACTGTAATAATCTACTGATATTTACAGTCTTGAAAAGGGTAAGCAGGTTCCATAGAGTTGTACGGCCCTTGGTTTCAGATATTCTGCAAATGTGAAGAAAAAAAGCCCAATAAATAACTGAGCAAAGCTGAATCTAGTAAGTTGTGCCAAAACTAAAGTCCCAGATGGAATATAATGGTGTGAGCAACTTGTATGGTTAACAAGTGAAGTTCACCGAAAATGAGGCGTTTCAAGTAATCTGAAGAGGCACACTGCCAAATGAAGAAGGTCTAAGGAAGCAGCAATGATTGCGCTGGTGTAATGACAGCTGGAGGATTTTCAAACATCACCTATTTATATGCAAAGCAGGGCATGGTTGAGCAGTCAGTGGTTTGTGGAGTGTTTTAATTACTTGTTGGAAACTGCGCTGTTATGTTATGTTATGTAATGGAACCTGTTACACATACCAGAGCAGCACATACTTGAGGATGATACCTCATCTTTATATTTAGAAATGTGGCAGCAACAAGCCATCCAGGGTCTTTGGTCAAGTGAGAAAAAGGATATTGTGTTTTGGTGTATTATTGTTGCGTGTGTCAGCATTTCTGTTTTATGAAAATACAGTAAATGTAAGGTGAAAGTCTTAATATCGTTCTTAAGATTCCTGAAAAACCTAAAGCCATGTTTTAATTTGTAAGGTGTCTGAATGCAAGCACAGGTTAACAGATTATACGTCACACCATCCTTATGAATGCTCTCTAGTACACATAACCTTATAAACTCTGAAAGTAATGTTTGGCCACTTTCAGTAATGAATTTGTGAAGGATTTTACAACCAAGATGATATCTACTGCATCTCAAGGACCTTTCATCAAATCTCAGTATTAATGAGTATCTTTCTAATGTCGCTTTGAACACCTAAAGTTTTATGTTGACCATGGCATATATTTTTAAATTGCCCACTGACTTTTGCCACTGAATTTATCAGAGATGTTTCGGTAACACTTTAGTTTAGGTATTGCAAAAAGGCATCTCTTACTCATGACAAGACATTAACAAATGCTTCTTTTGGTCTTCATAACACTTATGAAACATCAGTAGGTCGGTTATTCTTCCCTGTACAGTGTGGCATTTTGACATGCTGGTGAAAGAGAAATATGCCTCAGTTCAGCCACCTCAGACCACTCTAAATTGACGTTTTGTTAGTAGGTCACATTGCAGAAATGAATAAACACTTTACTCATGTTCAGGTCAGGTTGGGGTACATGCACTGGCATAGCCCATTGCTGCACCCACCACTCGACAAAACAGTTCAGGATCCTGGTTGGCAACCCCCCCAGGCAGACACAGCCAGGTATTATGTGGGCATCCTCTTGGCCTGTTCCAGCCACTTGCATCCTCAACAACGAGGATCCTGTGAGTCGGGTCACCCTTGTGGAAGTGCGCCACAAGGCCGTAGTGCCATAACACTTTACTGATGCCTTATAAGTGTTATGAAGGTCTTGTTACCCAACAGTAAATGAGTAATAGATGCATTTTTGTAGTACCTAATCCAAAGTAAAGAATTATTAAGGAAAAGACTGAGCAACACATGGCATGAACAGGAGTTTTACTATACAATAAGCATGGGTTGAGAAGTGGGAGGTCATGTTTTACTAACATGCTGGAATTCTATGAGGAATCCTTATAAAATAATATGATCAAAGTGGAGCACATGCTATTATTTATATTGACTTTCAGAAAGCATTTGATAAGGTGCCACATGAGAGGTTGGACATCAAGCTCAGGGTTCAAGTTCAGGGTGATGTTTTTAGATGGGTGCAGAATTGGCTCAGACACAGGAAACAGAGGATGATGGTGCGAGGAACCTCTTCAGAATTGGCCGATGTTAAGAGTGGTGTCCAGCAGGGGTCAGTGCTTGGGCTGCTGCTATTTTTAATATATATAAATGATTTGGGATAGGAATATAAATAACATGATGGTTAAATTTGCAGATGATACCAAGCTAGGTGGATTGTCAGATAATCTGGAATCTGTTTAATTATTCCAGAGAGACATGGACAGCATACAGGACTGGACAGATTTGTGGCAGATGAAATTTAATGACAGTAAATATAAAGTATTGCATGTGGGATGTAAAAATGTTAGGTTTGAATACACAACAGGAGGTCTGAAAGTCAAAAGTACACCTCACAAGAAGGATTTAGGAGTTGTAGTGGGCTCGACACTATCAATTACCAATGTTCAGAAGCAATTAAGAAAGCTAACAGAATGTCAGGTTATATATCACCCTGATGTATACAGTACAAGTCCAAAATGTACTACGAAATATATTATGTAGAACGTTACATGCTTGCACGATGCAACACACTTTCTGTGGACTATAGAGCAGCACTCCACAAGTCTTATCCAGACAGCGCCAACAGGCCCTTAAGCTGTCCTATAGTACGTTCTACCGCTGCCCAAGCCTGAGAGTGGAGGTCATTATAACATCCCTCTTGTTCAGTCAGTGGGTTGGCGAGAGGGGTGAGAAGCCACGTCTTCAGCAGGTACCTACTGTCACCCAAGTAATTGTGTTATATGGTGTGATGGACGACCGGCTATGGACCGGTCGCCAACCCCAGGCCGCTAGGAGGAGCCCTCCGGACAGCATGATGGTGCCCCGAATGCCAGCAGGGCCTCATGGACTTTGTAGTTTATATACACAGCCCTGCTGGATACCTTGGGGGCCACCAGGAGTCGCTGTAGGGGGGCTAGTGGGCTCTTGCGTGCCCTATAACCCGGGAGTGCGTCACAGTCACGTGACCAGAAGAAACGATGTACTCCCGGGGTGAAGAAGAGGACTGTTTACCCTGACCTGGAAGGAAATGGACTTGTGGGTTTTGCCAGGAACCATTTCCGGGTCAGGGGATATAAAAGGACTGTGGGAAGCCCAGTACGCTGAGCTGAGCTGGGAGGTAGGGTGGCAAAGTGTCTGGGCGAGGAGGATTGGTTATTGAGAGAATTGTAGTGTTTATGAGTGGGGTGTGGAAAGTGCTTTGTGCACGGTATTTTTATAAAATAAAGAATATTTATACTTTCACCTGGTCATCAGAGTGGTACCTGAGGGTTCAAGAGGTGGACAAAGCCTCTATCTGTCACAATGGTTACATCGTACAGATAAAGTATGACTGTCACCAAAAAGATAAATGTCTTATCTTACTTGTATCTTCTCCATCATGCACCGCACCATTTCCAAGTTTGTTCCCCACACTATTTCTCAGGATGAACGAATCATGAGTTGAGCCAGGCCATCTCGCAACAACATTAGTGAGGCGCATTTTCGCATCACTGATGAATTTCACATTAATAGAGTGAAAATGCTTTCTATTTACATAGACAAATTAATTCTGTGATGGTGCCTTTATAGCAATGTGTGTGCAGTCGACTGCTCCGATTACATTGGGAAAATCGGACGTTGCTGCAAATTGCGCTTTGATATTTGCCTGTTCAACCACAGTGTACGGAAATCTTATATCTGCTTGACAAGCGGATAATACCATCCCATACAGTTGGCATGGTACGACTCAGTGATGACCGAGAAATACCGGATCGGTCAGCTAGTTCATGATGAAAAGCTCCTGTGGCTAAAAACCCAAGAGTGGACAGAACTTGCAAAGGAGCAGGTAGAGCACAATTCCTCAAAGTCTGCCTTTGTAAATCTGGTGTCAGTTCAGCACACAGTGACAAGAGGATCGGTCTTGGAAATCTAAACCGATTTAGAAGCCAGTCATCATCATGTGCCAAGAAATCAGTATGATCTCTGAATACGCGTTCTCTTCTGATCCTTCCATTTACAATGTTCTCTAACAACACTAAAGCAGCCATGGCAGTGGAATAATTTGGCCATTCTGTGCACCATTATATTGTTACAGGTTGATTACAATCAGGTGCCTTAAATTTATAAACGATATGCGGTTAATTTCAGTGTATTTGATAAATCCGTGGATGTGGATCTAAAAAAGAAAGGGAAACCACACTGGAACAAAAGCACTGCTTTGATGCTGGGTGCCGAGCAGAGAACTTGCGTACGGCAGGGATTAAGCTAGCGTGAAAATGTGCGTGGCTTTATGGCAAGTTTAGTTTTTATACATCATTACGTACATTATACAATTCAAGTGTGGAAATGGGCGTGCAAAACATTTTTGTGCATACTGACCGTTTAAAACATGAGGCCCCTGGACATTGACACAAATCAATGAATATACACAGGCCGGGTCTCCAATAGAATTAAAATATTGCAGTACTTTGTTATATTCCATGATCTGTGCCCCAGTAAATTCAAATTATTATCAATATACTACCTTTAAGTCAGTTTGTCACTGATGTCCTATACTATGTGAAATTGGAAAAAATCAAATTCTCATTTAGAGGATCTGTTCAAAACTTGTTTAAAATATGGCAGGATCTAATCAATAACATTTTAGTATAAGCTTCAATATCGGGAAAATTTTACTCTTCATTCCTTTTTACTTCAAAGATTAGTATTGTTGGCTGTCTCTCCTTTCTTTCTTTCTTTTGGGTGGGGGTTGAATTTTGGTTTTGTTAATTTTGATTTGATTGTATGGATTGTTATGTGCTTTTAATTGAAATTAATAAAAAAAATTTAAAAAGAGGTGACATGATTGAAGTGTTTAAAATTATGGAGGGAATTAGTCCAGTGGATCGAGACTGCGACTTTAAAATGAGTTCATCAAGAACACGAGGACACAGTTAGAACTTGTTAAGGGTACTTTTTGCACATAACATTAGGAAGTTTTTGTTTACACAGAGAACCACAGACATGTGGAATAAGTTACCAAGTAGTGTGGCAGACAGTAAGACTTTTAGGACTTTCAAAACTAGACCTGAAATTATTTTTAGGAGAATTAGGTAGATAGGACTGGCAAGCTTTTTTGGGCCGAATGGCCTGTTCTATTCTAGACTGTTTTAATGTTCTAAAACGTTACTGATGTTTCTAATTCAATTATAATATTCATTTTGTCATTTGTACTTTGAGCTACACTGCTGTATGAAAATGTGCTACTGTATATAAATAAAGATTGTAGTTGGCACACTGTCTAATGTGATACTGTACAGCAGCTCCAGTAATTTGTATAACTTAAGTTCCTTTCAATATTTCAAAAACACAGTCACCATTCTCAGCTACTATATGTCTTACAAAATAAAGCATGAGTTGTAGTCTACTTTTATGCTCTGAAGAAAGTACCTTTGTAAAACTGTCAGATGAAATTTTATGGAATAAAATGCTCTGAGAAAAAAAAAATTATAATCAATGTCTAATTTACATTTTAAATATTTTTTTCCTGCTTGCAGTTTGTATAAAGGCACCTAATGGACTCTCTCACAAAGAGAAAAAACATTCTCTGGTCCGATATAAACAATGCAGGCAAATTAGCCAGCAACCACCCTTCATCACATAAACAGAGTTGTGTTAGGACGTTGTTCAAAAGGATTAACACCCATGTAACACAATGGACACAAAAAAGAACAAAAGACATTATCCTTATCTTTATCATCTATTCACATCAAATGGCTACCCCAAGATATAATATATATATATATATATATATATATATATATATATATATAATATATGTGTGTGTGTGTATAAAGTGATGTGCAAGTCTCTGTCTTGCACACCAAAAAACAAGGCTGAGTCCTAGTACTTTAGCAGAGTCAGCTTTTATTCAGCTTGAAACAGGAACAGCACAGTTATTTATTGTAGCGGGATCTACGGCTTTCCTATACACAAACACAGCAATCTGGCAGGTTCCTGTTCTCTGCATTTATGATGTTCCTTGCATCACCCATCGATGGCAGGAGTCTATAGGGCAACCGCTACAGCGCTGGGAGCCTGAGGTTGCCCCGGCAACTGATATGCTGTCTTCCACAGATGCAGCGATTGCGCTTCGGGACACTCTTTGGCATGTCATCCAATTGGGGTGAGTCTCAAAAGAGTTTAGAAACATTACAATATATATAGTGATGCGTGAATCCCTGTCTTGCACCCCAAAACACGAGGCTGTGTCTCAGTACTTTAGCAAAACTAGCTTTATTCAACTTGAAACAGGAACAGCATGGTTATTTATTGCAGTGGGAGCTATCACTTTCCTATACACAGACACAGCAAACAAGCAGAGCAGGGTCAGTACCAGGTCAGTGGCCAAGTTATACTATGCCCTTCCTTTATAATGTCCCTTGCATCACCCATCGGCATGTATAGCGTGATCTTGATCAACTCGTAGTTGTTTCCGCGGTGCTATGCTGCTGCACTGTCAACCTGTGGTTGCCTCAGCATTGGAAAAACAGTCCTCCACAGACGTGGCAGTCGCACTTCGGCGTGTCGTTCTGTTGGAGGGAGGGTCCTAAAAGAGTTCATAAACCTCACAATATATACTCAGAATTTGTCTAATTATGATCAAGTAATATATTCCTGAAATAAAAATACTGCAAGTGTACCACCTGGTACTGATCGAGTCATGACATCAGGCATGCCTGATGCATATTGGCAATGATTTTACAGTACAATTGTGTGAAAGTTCTGTGCATGGCTGCTACAATTCTGTGATGCCATGGCATCCTCACAAAGCATCATGGGGCACTGGGAAAAAAAAATTGTCCAAGCCGACTACAAGGCAAATTTCCAGGAAAATATTTGGGAAACCAGGTTACCAGTGAATGCAACATATTCACTGTGAAAAATGCTTTGGCAAATTTCAACACTAATTATGACTAAATAATCAAATTAAAAAATATAA